>NC_092333.1:547880000-548180000 GCF_046630445.1 Rutidosis leptorrhynchoides
TATATGAAACCTATTTCAATTAATCAAGTCTTAACAAGTTTGATTGCTTAACATGTTGGAAACATTTAATCATGTAAACATCAATCTCAATTAATATATATAAACATGGAAAAGTTCGGGTCACTACAGTACCTACCCGTTAAATAAATTTCGTCCCGAAATTTTAAGCTGTTGAAGGTGTTGACGAATCTTCTGGAAATAGATGCGGGTATTTCTTCTTCATCTGATCTTCACGCTCCCAGGTGAACTCGGGTCCTCTACGAGCATTCCATCGAACCTTAACAATTGGTATCTTGTTTTGCTTAAGTCTTTTAACCTCACGATCCATTATTTCGACGGGTTCTTCGATGAATTGGAGTTTTTCGTTGATTTGGATTTCATCTAACGGAATAGTGAGATCTTCTTTAGCAAAACATTTCTTCAAATTCGAGACGTGGAAAGTGTTATGTACAGCCGCGAGTTGTTGAGGTAACTCAAGTCGGTAAGCTACTGGTCCGACACGATCAATAATCTTGAATGGTCCAATATACCTTGGATTTAATTTCCCTCGTTTACCAAATCGAACAACGCCTTTCCAAGGTGAAACTTTAAGCATGACCATCTCTCCAATTTCAAATTCTATATCTTTTCTTTTAATGTCAGCGTAGCTCTTTTGTCGACTTTGGGCGGTTTTCAACCGTTGTTGAATTTGGATGATCTTCTCGGTAGTTTCTTGTATAATCTCCGGACCCGTAATCTGTCTATCCCCCACCTCACTCCAACAAATCGGAGACCTGCACTTTCTACCATAAAGTGCTTCAAACGGCGCCATCTCAATGCTTGAATGGTAGCTGTTGTTGTAGGAAAATTCTGCTAACGGTAGATGTCGATCCCAACTGTTTCCGAAATCAATAACACATGCTCGTAGCATGTCTTCAAGCGTTTGTATCGTCCTTTCGCTCTGCCCATCAGTTTGTGGATGATAGGCAGTACTCATGTCTAGACGAGTTCCTAATGCTTGCTGTAATGTCTGCCAGAATCTTGAAATAAATCTGCCATCCCTATCAGAGATAATAGAGATTGGTATTCCATGTCTGGAGATGACTTCCTTCAAATACAGTCGTGCTAACTTCTCCATCTTGTCATCTTCTCTTATTGGTAGGAAGTGTGCTGATTTGGTGAGACGATCAACTATTACCCAAATAGTATCAAAACCACTTGCAGTCCTTGGCAATTTAGTGATGAAATCCATGGTAATGTTTTCCCATTTCCATTTCGGGATTTCGGGTTGTTGAAGTAGACCTGATGGTTTCTGATGCTCAGCTTTGACCTTAGAACACGTCAAACATTCTCCTACGTATATAGCAACATCGGCTTTCATACCCGGCCACCAAAAATGTTTCTTGAGATCCTTGTACATCTTCCCCGTTCCAGGATGTATTGAGTATCTGGTTTTATGAGCTTCTCTAAGTACCATTTCTCTCATATCTCCAAATTTTGGTAACCAAATCCTTTCAGCCCTATACCGGGTTCCGTCTTCCCGAATATTAAGATGCTTCTCCGATCCTTTGGGTATTTCATCCTTTAAATTTCCCTCTTTTAAAACTCTTTGTTGCGCCTCCTTTATTTGAGTAGTAATGTTATTATGAATCATTATATTCATAGATTTTACTCGAATGGGTTCTCTATCCTTCCTGCTCAAGGCATCGGCTACCACATTTGCCTTCCCCGGGTGGTAACGAATCTCAAAATCGTAATCATTCAATAATTCAATCCACCTACGCTGCCTCATATTCAGTTGTTTCTGATTAAATATGTGTTGAAGACTTTTGTGGTCGGTATATATAATACTTTTGACCCCATATAAGTAGTGCCTCCAAGTCTTTAATGCAAAAACAACCGCGCCTAATTCCAAATCATGCGTCGTATAATTTTGTTCGTGAATCTTCAATTGTCTAGACGCATAAGCAATCACCTTCGTTCGTTGCATTAATACACAACCGAGACCTTGCTTTGATGCGTCACAATAAATCACAAAATCATCATTCCCTTCAGGCAATGACAATATAGGTGCCGTAGTTAGCTTTTTCTTCAATAACTGAAACGCTTTCTCTTGTTCATCATTCCATTCAAATTTCTTCCCTTTATGCGTTAATGCAGTCAAGGGTTTTGCTATTCTGGAAAAGTCTTGGATGAACCTTCTGTAGTAACCAGCTAGTCCTAAAAACTGGCGTATGTGTTTCGGAGTTTTCGGGGTTTCCCACTTTTCAACAGTTTCTATCTTTGCCGGATCCACCTTAATACCTTCTTTGTTCACTATGTGACCGAGGAATTGAACTTCTTCCAACCAAAATGCACACTTTGAAAACTTAGCGTACAATTCTTCCTTCCTCAATACTTCTAACACCTTTCTCAAATGTTCACCGTGTTCTTGGTCATTCTTTGAGTAAATAAGTATGTCATCAATGAAAACAATGACAAACTTGTCAAGGTATGGTCCACACACTCGGTTCATAAGGTCCATGAACACAACTGGTGCATTAGTTAAACCAAACGGCATGACCATAAACTCGTAATGACCGTAACGTGTTCTGAAAGCAGTCTTTGGAATATCATCTTCTTTCACCCGCATTTGATGATACCCGGAACGTAAGTCAATCTTTGAATAAACAGACGAGCCTTGTAGTTGATCAAATAAGTCGTCGATTCTCGGTAGTGGGTAGCGGTTCTTGATGGTAAGTTTGTTCAACTCTCGGTAGTCGATACACAACCTGAATGTACCATCTTTCTTCTTGACAAACAAAACAGGAGCTCCCCACGGTGATGTGCTTGGTCGAATGAAACCACGCTCTAAAAGTTCTTGTAATTGGCTTTGCAGTTCTTTCATCTCGCTGGGTGCGAGTCTGTAAGGAGCACGAGCTATTGGTGCAGCTCCTGGTACAAGATCTATTTGAAATTCAACGGATCGATGTGGGGGTAATCCCGGTAATTCTTTCAGAAATACATCGGGAAATTCTTTTGCAATGGGAACATCATTGATGCTCTTTTCTTCAGTTTGTACTTTCTCGACGTGTGCTAGAACAGCATAGCAACCTTTTCTTATTAGTTTTTGTGCCTTCAAATTACTAATAAGATGTAGCTTCGTGTTGCCCTTTTCTCCGTACACCATTAAGGGTTTTCCCTTTTCTCGTATAATGCGAATTGCATTTTTGTAACAAACGATCTCCGCTTTCACTTCTTTCAACCAGTCCATACCGATTATCACATCAAAACTCCCTAACTCTACTGGTATCAAATCAATCTTAAATGTTTCGCTAACCAGTTTAATTTCTCGATTCCGACATATATTATCTGCTGAAATTAATTTACCATTTGCTAATTCGAGTAAAAATTTACTATCCAAAGGCGTCAATGGACAACTTAATTTAGCACAAAAATCTCTACTCATATAGCTTCTATCCGCACCCGAATCAAATAAAACGTAAGCAGATTTATTGTCAATAAGAAACGTACCCGTAACAAGCTCCGGGAATATTATTGAATGATTACGACTTTGAGATTCGTTACCACCCGGGGAAGGCAAATGTGGTAGCCGATGCCTTGAGCAGGAAGGACAGAGAACCCATTCGAGTAAAATCTATGAATATAATGATTCATAATAACATTACTACTCAAATAAAGGAGGCGCAACAAGGAGTTTTAAAAGAGGGAAATTTAAAGGATGAAATACCCAAAGGATCGGAGAAGCATCTTAATATTCGGGAAGACGGAACCCGGTATAGGGCTGAAAGGATTTGGGTACCAAAATTTGGAGATATGAGAGAAATGGTACTTAGAGAAGCTCATAAAACCAGATACTCAATACATCCTGGAACGGGGAAGATGTACAAGGATCTCAAGAAACATTTTTGGTGGCCGGGTATGAAAGCCGATGTTGCTAAATACGTAGGAGAATGTTTGACGTGTTCTAAGGTCAAAGCTGAGCATCAGAAACCATCAGGTCTACTTCAACAACCCGAAATCCCGGAATGGAAATGGGAAAACATTACCATGGATTTCATCACTAAATTGCCAAGGACTGCAAGTGGTTTTGATACTATTTGGGTAATAGTTGATCGTCTCACCAAATCAGCACACTTCCTACCAATAAGAGAAGATGACAAGATGGAGAAGTTAGCACGACTGTATTTGAAGGAAGTCATCTCCAGACATGGAATACCAATCTCTATTATCTCTGATAGGGATGGCAGATTTATTTCAAGATTCTGGCAGACATTACAGCAAGCATTAGGAACTCGTCTAGACATGAGTACTGCCTATCATCCACAAACTGATGGGCAGAGCGAAAGGACGATACAAACGCTTGAAGACATGCTACGAGCATGTGTTATTGATTTCGGAAACAGTTGGGATCGACATCTACCGTTAGCAGAATTTTCCTACAACAACAGCTACCATTCAAGCATTGAGATGGCGCCGTTTGAAGCACTTTATGGTAGAAAGTGCAGGTCTCCGATTTGTTGGAGTGAAGTGGGGGATAGACAGATTACGGGTCCGGAGATTATACAAGAAACTACCGAGAAGATCATCCAAATTCAACAACGGTTGAAAACCGCCCAAAGTCGACAAAAGAGCTACGCTGACATTAAAAGAAAAGATATAGAATTTGAAATTGGAGAGATGGTCATGCTTAAAGTTGCACCTTGGAAAGGCGTTGTTCGATTTGGTAAACGAGGGAAATTAAATCCAAGGTATATTGGACCATTCAAGATTATTGATCGTGTCGGACCAGTAGCTTACCGACTAGAGTTACCTCAACAACTCGCGGCTGTACATAACACTTTCCACGTCTCGAATTTAAAGAAATGTTTTGCTAAAGAAGATCTCACTATTCCGTTAGATGAAATCCAAATCAACGAAAAACTTCAATTCATCGAAGAACCCGTCGAAATAATGGATCGTGAGGTTAAAAGACTTAAGCAAAACAAGATACCAATTGTTAAGGTTCGATGGAATGCTCGTAGAGGACCCGAGTTCACCTGGGAGCGTGAAGATCAGATGAAGAAGAAATACCCGCATCTATTTCCAGAAGATTCGTCAACACCTTCAACAGCTTAAAATTTCGGGACGAAATTTATTTAACGGGTAGGTACTGTAGTGACCCGAACTTTTCCATGTTTATATATATTAATTGAGATTGATATTTACATGATTAAATGTTTCCAACATGTTAAGCAATCAAACTTGTTAAGACTTGATTAATTGAAATATGTTTCATATAGACAATTGACCACCCAAGTTGATCGGTGATTCACGAACGTTAAAACTTGTAAAAACTATATGATGACATATATATGGATATATATATATATAGTTAACATGATACTATGATAAGAAAACATATCATAAAGTATATTAACAATGAACTACATATGTAAAAACAAGACTACTAACTTAATGATTTTTAAACGAGACATATATGTAACGATTATCGTTGTAAAGACATTTAATGTATATATATCATATTAAGAGATATTCATACATGATAATATCATGATAATATAATAATTTAAAATCTCATTTGATATTATAAACATTGGGTTAACAATATTTAACAAGATCGTTAACCTAAAGGTTTCAAAACAACACTTACATGTAACGACTAACGATGACTTAACGACTCAGTTAAAATGTATATACATGTAGCGTTTTAATATGTATTTATACACTTTTGAAAGACTTCAATACACTTATCAAAATACTTCTACTTAACAAAAATGCTTACAATTACATCCTCGTTCAGTTTCATCAACAATTCTACTCGTATGCACCTGTATTCGTACTCGTACAATACACAGCTTTTAGATGTATGTACTATTGGTATATACACTCCAATGATCAGCTCTTAGCAGCCCATGTGAGTCACCTAACACATGTGGGAACCATCATTTGGCAACTAGCATGAAATATCTCATAAAATTACAAAAATATGAGTAATCATTCATGACTTATTTACATGAAAACAAAATTACATATCCTTTATATCTAATCCATACACCAACGACCAAAAACACCTACAAACACTTTCATTCTTCAATTTTCTTCATCTAATTGATCTCTCTCAAGTTCTATCTTCAAGTTCTAAGTGTTCTTCATAAATTCCAAAAGTTCTAGTTTCATAAAATCAAGAATACTTTCAAGTTTGCTAGCTCACTTCCAATCTTGTAAGGTGATCATCCAACCTCAAGAAATCTTTGTTTCTTACAGTAGGTTATCATTCTAATACAAGGTAATAATCATATTCAAACTTTGGTTCAATTTCTATAACTATAACAATCTTATTTCAAGTGATGATCTTACTTGAACTTGTTTTCGTGTCATGATTCTGCTTCAAGAACTTCGAGCCATCCAAGGATCCATTGAAGCTAGATCCATTTTTCTCTTTTCCAGTAGGTTTATCCAAGGAAATTAAGGTAGTAATGATGTTCATAACATCATTCGATTCATACATATAAAGCTATCTTATTCGAAGGTTTAAACTTGTAATCACTAGAACATAGTTTAGTTAATTCTAAACTTGTTCGCAAACAAAAGTTAATCCTTCTAACTTGACTTTTAAAATCAACTAAACACATGTTCTATATCTATATGATATGCTAACTTAATGATTTAAAACCTGGAAACACGAAAAACACCGTAAAACCGGATTTACGCCGTCGTAGTAACACCGCGGGCTGTTTTGGGTTAGTTAATTAAAAACTATGATAAACTTTGATTTAAAAGTTGTTATTCTGAGAAAATGATTTTTATTATGAACATGAAACTATATCCAAAAATTATGGTTAAACTCAAAGTGGAAGTATGTTTTCTAAAATGGTCATCTAGACGTCGTTCTTTCGACTGAAATGACTACCTTTACAAAAACGACTTGTAACTTATTTTTCCGACTATAAACCTATACTTTTTCTGTTTAGATTCATAAAATAGAGTTCAATATGAAATCATAGCAATTTGATTCACTCAAAACGGATTTAAAATGAAGAAGTTATGGGTAAAACAAGATTGGATAATTTTTCTCATTTTAGCTACGTGAAAATTGGTAACAAATCTATTCCAACCATAACTTAATCAACTTGTATTGTATATTATGTAATCTTGAGATACCATAGACACGTATACAATGTTTCGACCTATCATGTCGACACATCTATATATATTTCGGAACAACCATAGACACTCTATATGTGAATGTTGGAGTTAGCTATACAGGGTTGAGGTTGATTCCAAAATATATATAGTTTGAGTTGTGATCAATACTGAGATACGTATACACTGGGTCGTGGATTGATTCAAGATAATATTTATCGATTTATTTCTGTACATCTAACTGTGGACAACTAGTTATAGGTTACTAACGAGGACAGCTGACTTAATAAACTTAAAACATCAAAATATATTAAAAGTGTTGTAAATATATTTTGAACATACTTTAATATATATGTATATATTGTTATAGGTTCGTGAATCAACAGTGGCCAAGTCTTACTTCCCGACGAAGTAAAAATCTGTGAAAGTGAGTTATAGTCCCACTTTTAAAATCTAATATTTTTGGGATGAGAATACATGCAGGTTTTATAAATGATTTACAAAATAGACACAAGTACGTGAAACTACATTCTATGGTTGAATTATCGAAATCGAATATGCCCCTTTTTATTAAGTCTGGTAATCTAAGAATTAGGGAACAGACACCCTAATTGACGCGAATCCTAAAGATAGATCTATTGGGCCTAACAAACCCCATCCAAAGTACCGGATGCTTTAGTACTTCGAAATTTATATCATATCCGAAGGGTGTCCCGGAATGATGGGGATATTCTTATATATGCATCTTGTTATTGTCGGTTACCAGGTGTTCACCATATGAATGATTTTTATCTCTATGTATGGGATGTGTATTGAAATATGAAATCTTGTGGTCTATTGTTACGATTTGATATATATAGGTTAAACCTATAACTCACCAACATTTTTGTTGACGTTTAAAGCATGTTTATTCTCAGGTGAATATTAAGAGCTTCCGCTGTTGCATAATAAAATAAGGACAAGATTTGGAGTCCATGTTTGTATGATATTGTGTAAAAACTGCATTCAAGAAACTGATTTCGATGTAACATATTTGTATTGTAAACCATTATGTAATGGTCGTGTGTAAACAGGATATTTTAGATTATCATTATTTGATAATCTACGTAAAGCTTTTTAAACCTTTATTTATGAAATAAAGGTTATGGTTTGTTTTAAAAATGAATGCAGTCTTTGAAAAACGTCTCATATAGAGGTCAAAACCTCGCAACGAAATCAATTAATATGGAACGTTTTTAATCAATAAGAACGGGACATTTCAACTGAAATGTCCCGTTCTTATTGATTAAAAACGTTCCATATTAATTGATTTCGTTGCGAGGTTTTGACCTCTATATGAGACGTTTTTCAAAGACTGCATTCATTTTTAAACAAACCATAACCTTTATTTCATCAATAAAGGTTTAAAAAGCTTTACGTAGATTATCAAATAATGATAATCTAAAATATCCTGTTTACACACGACCATTACATAATGGTTTACAATACAAATATGTTACAACAAAATAAGTTTCTTGAATGCAGTTTTTACACAATATCATACAAGCATGGACTCCAAATCTTGTCCTTATTTAAGTATGCGACAGCGGAAGCTCTTAATAATCACCTGAGAATAAACATGCTTAAAACGTCAACAAAAATGTTGGTGAGTTATAGGTTTAACCTATATATATCAAATCGTAACAATAGACCACAAGATTTCATTTTTCAATACACATCCCATACATAGAGATAAAAATCATTCATATGGTGAACACCTGGTAACCGACAATAACAAGATGCATATATAAGAATATCCCCATCATTCCGGGACACCCTTCGGATATGATATAAATTTCGAAGTACTAAAGCATCCGGTACTTTGGATGGGGTTTGTTAAGCCCAATAGATCTATCTTTAGGATTCGCGTCAATTAGGGTGTCTGTTCCCTAATTCTTAGATTACCAGACTTAATAAAAAGGGGCATATTCGATTTCGATAATTCAACCATAGAATGTAGTTTCACGTACTTGTGTCTATTTTGTAAATCATTTATAAAACCTGCATGTATTCTCATCCCAAAAATATTAGATTTTAAAAGTGGGACTATAACTCACTTTCACAGATTTTTACTTCGTCGGGAAGTAAGACTTGGCCACTGGTTGATTCACGAACCTATAACAATATATACATATATATCAAAGTATGTTCAAAATATATTTACAACACTTTTAATATATTTTGATGTTTTAAGTTTATTAAGTCAGCTGTCCTCGTTAGTAACCTACAACTAGTTGTCCACAGTTAGATGTACAGAAATAAATCGATAAATATTATCTTGAATCAATCCACGACCCAGTGTATACGTATCTCAGTATTGATCACAACTCAAACTATATATATTTTGGAATCAACCTCAACCCTGTATAGCTAACTCCAACATTCACATATAGAGTGTCTATGGTTGTTCCGAAATATATATAGATGTGTCGACATGATAGGTCGAAACATTGTATACGTGTCTATGGTATCTCAAGATTACATAATATATAATACAAGTTGATTAAGTTATGGTTGGAATAGATTTGTTACCAATTTTCACGTAGCTAAAATGAGAAAAATTATCCAATCTTGTTTTACCCATAACTTCTTCATTTTAAATCCGTTTTGAGTGAATCAAATTGCTATGGTTTCATATTGAACTCTATTTTATGAATCTAAACAAAAAAAGTATAGGTTTCTAGTCGGAAAAATAAGTTACAAGTCGTTTTTGTAAAGGTAGTCATTTCAGTCGAAAGAACGACGTCTAGATGACCATTTTAGAAAACATACTTCCACTTTGAGTTTAACCATAATTTTTGGATATAGTTTCATGTTCATAATAAAAATCATTTTCTCAGAATAACAACTTTTAAATCAAAGTTTATCATAGTTTTTAATTAACTAACCCAAAACAGCCCGCGGTGTTACTACGACGGCGTAAATCCGGTTTTACGGTGTTTTTCGTGTTTCCAGGTTTTAAATCATTAAGTTAGCATATCATATAGATATAGAACATGTGTTTAGTTGATTTTAAAAGTCAAGTTAGAAGGATTAACTTTTGTTTGCGAACAAGTTTAGAATTAACTAAACTATGTTCTAGTGATTACAAGTTTAAACCTTCGAATAAGATAGCTTTATATGTATGAATCGAATGATGTTATGAACATCATTACTACCTTAAGTTCCTTGGATGAACCTACTGGAAAAGAGAAAAATGGATCTAGCTTCAATGGATCCTTGGATGGCTCAAAGTTCTTGAAGCAAAATCATGACACGAAAACAAGTTCAAGTAAGATCATCACTTGAAATAAGATTGTTATAGTTATAGAAATTGAACCAAAGTTTGAATATGATTATTACCTTGTATTAGAATGATAACCTACTGTAAGAAACAAAGATTTCTTGAGGTTGGATGATCACCTTACAAGATTGGAAGTGAGCTAGCAAACTTGAAAGTATTCTTGATTTTATGAAACTAGAACTTTTGGAATTTATGAAGAACACTTAGAACTTGAAGATAGAACTTGAGAGAGTTCAATTAGATGAAGAAAATTGAAGAATGAAAGTGTTTGTAGGTGTTTTTGGTCGTTGGTGTATGGATTAGATATAAAGGATATGTAATTTTGTTTTCATGTAAATAAGTCATGAATGATTACTCATATTTTTGTAATCTTATGAGATATTTCATGCTAGTTGCCAAATGATGGTTCCCACATGTGTTAGGTGACTCACATGGGCTGCTAAGAGCTGATCATTGGAGTGTATATACCAATAGTACATACATCTAAAAGCTGTGTATTGTACGAGTACGAATACGGGTGCATACGAGTAGAATTGTTGATGAAACTGAACGAGAATGTAATTGTAAGCATTTTTGTTAAGTAGAAGTATTTTGATAAGTGTATTGAAGTCTTTCAAAAGTGTATAAATACATATTAAAACACTACATGTATATACATTTTAACTGAGTCGTTAAGTCATCGTTAGTCGTTACATGTAAGTGTTGTTTTGAAACCTTTAGGTTAACGATCTTGTTAAATGTTGTTAACCCAATGTTTATAATAACAAAAGAGATTTTAAATTATTATATTATCATGATATTATGATGTACGAATATCTCTTAATATGATATATATACATTAAATGTCGTTACAACGATAAACGTTACATATATGTCTCATTTCAAAATCATTAAGTTAGTAGTCTTGTTTTTACATATGTAGTTCATTGTTAATATAATTAATGATATGTTTACTTATCATAATATCATGTTAACTATATATATAACCATAACAACAACAACTGATATATAGACAAGAAACTACAACAATACATTATTAGAGAAACTATAATAATCTATAATAACAAAAACGTATACACAATAACGAAATAACATCATATATGTTAAGTATATATGATCTTAATATAAAAATCATTACCATTTTAAAAATCAAACGTATAATATATCATTAAAAATATGATGAATTAATATGATATTATCTGAATAATGAATTGTCATATTTTAATAATTATATGTAAAAAATAATATTAACAACAACATAAAACCTGAATGGTAGTAATGATGCTCATATTAAAATCAATATTAACAACCATATTAATTTAAAATATAAATATTTATATAATATAATGTAATAATATATAATAATATGTTACAATATAATTTAATATTATATTATATTATGTACGAATCATATTGTGTTTAGTAACATGTGTTTATGTGTTTTGAGTGAATCGAAATCATATTAATATAACTATATTTCCGGTGATATTAGCTTATTTAATATATTATTATTATTTCGTTTTGTGTCTATGGTTGTAATCAAAATAAATGATTGTTTTAAATCAATATTAATATATGATCTTAATATAAATATCATCTTTTTTATTTTGTTTTAAAAATTTCATCATATATTGATTAACATGATATATTGTTCATATTTGGTTAAAGAAATGTTTTGCTAAAGAAGATCTCACTATTCCGTTAGATGAAATCCAAATCAACGAAAAACTTCAATTCATCGAAGAACCCGTCGAAATAATGGATCGTGAGGTTAAAAGACTTAAGCAAAACAAGATACCAATTGTTAAGGTTCGATGGAATGCTCGTAGAGGACCCGAGTTCACCTGGGAGCGTGAAGATCAGATGAAGAAGAAATACCCGCATCTATTTCCAGAAGATTCGTCAACACCTTCAACAGCTTAAAATTTCGGGACGAAATTTATTTAACGGGTAGGTACTGTAGTGACCCGAACTTTTCCATGTTTATATATATTAATTGAGATTGATATTTACATGATTAAATGTTTCCAACATGTTAAGCAATCAATCTTGTTAAGACTTGATTAATTGAAATATGTTTCATATAGACAATTGACCACCCAAGTTGATCGGTGATTCACGAACGTTAAAACTTGTAAAAACTATATGATGACATATATATGGATATATATATATATAGTTAACATGATACTATGATAAGAAAACATATCATAAAGTATATTAACAATGAACTACATATGTAAAAACAAGACTACTAACTTAATGATTTTTAAACGAGACATATATGTAACGATTATCGTTGTAAAGACATTTAATGTATATATATCATATTAAGAGATATTCATACATGATAATATCATGATAATATAATAATTTAAAATCTCATTTGATATTATAAACATTGGGTTAACAATATTTAACAAGATCGTTAACCTAAAGGTTTCAAAACAACACTTACATGTAACGACTAACGATGACTTAACGACTCAGTTAAAATGTATATACATGTAGCGTTTTAATATGTATTTATACACTTTTGAAAGACTTCAATACACTTATCAAAATACTTCTACTTAACAAAAATGCTTACAATTACATCCTCGTTCAGTTTCATCAACAATTCTACTCGTATGCACCTGTATTCGTACTCGTACAATACACAGCTTTTAGATGTATGTACTATTGGTATATACACTCCAATGATCAGCTCTTAGCAGCCCATGTGAGTCACCTAACACATGTGGGAACCATCATTTGGCAACTAGCATGAAATATCTCATAAAATTACAAAAATATGAGTAATCATTCATGACTTATTTACATGAAAACAAAATTACATATCCTTTATATCTAATCCATACACCAACGACCAAAAACACCTACAAACACTTTCATTCTTCAATTTTCTTCATCTAATTGATCTCTCTCAAGTTCTATCTTCAAGTTCTAAGTGTTCTTCATAAATTCCAAAAGTTCTAGTTTCATAAAATCAAGAATACTTTCAAGTTTGCTAGCTCACTTCCAATCTTGTAAGGTGATCATCCAACCTCAAGAAATCTTTGTTTCTTACAGTAGGTTATCATTCTAATACAAGGTAATAATCATATTCAAACTTTGGTTCAATTTCTATAACTATAACAATCTTATTTCAAGTGATGATCTTACTTGAACTTGTTTTCGTGTCATGATTCTGCTTCAAGAACTTCGAGCCATCCAAGGATCCATTGAAGCTAGATCCATTTTTCTCTTTTCCAGTAGGTTTATCCAAGGAAATTAAGGTAGTAATGATGTTCATAACATCATTCGATTCATACATATAAAGCTATCTTATTCGAAGGTTTAAACTTGTAATCACTAGAACATAGTTTAGTTAATTCTAAACTTGTTCGCAAACAAAAGTTAATCCTTCTAACTTGACTTTTAAAATCAACTAAACACATGTTCTATATCTATATGATATGCTAACTTAATGATTTAAAACCTGGAAACACGAAAAACACCGTAAAACCGGATTTACGCCGTCGTAGTAACACCGCGGGCTGTTTTGGGTTAGTTAATTAAAAACTATGATAAACTTTGATTTAAAAGTTGTTATTCTGAGAAAATGATTTTTATTATGAACATGAAACTATATCCAAAAATTATGGTTAAACTCAAAGTGGAAGTATGTTTTCTAAAATGGTCATTTAGACGTCGTTCTTTCGACTGAAATGACTACCTTTACAAAAACGACTTGTAACTTATTTTTCCGACTATAAACCTATACTTTTTCTGTTTAGATTCATAAAATAGAGTTCAATATGAAATCATAGCAATTTGATTCACTCAAAACGGATTTAAAATGAAGAAGTTATGGGTAAAACAAGATTGGATAATTTTTCTCATTTTAGCTACGTGAAAATTGGTAACAAATCTATTCCAACCATAACTTAATCAACTTGTATTGTATATTATGTAATCTTGAGATACCATAGACACGTATACAATGTTTCGACCTATCATGTCGACACATCTATATATATTTCGGAACAACCATAGACACTCTATATGTGAATGTTGGAGTTAGCTATACAGGGTTGAGGTTGATTCCAAAATATATATAGTTTGAGTTGTGATCAATACTGAGATACGTATACACTGGGTCGTGGATTGATTCAAGATAATATTTATCGATTTATTTCTGTACATCTAACTGTGGACAACTAGTTATAGGTTACTAACGAGGACAGCTGACTTAATAAACTTAAAACATCAAAATATATTAAAAGTGTTGTAAATATATTTTGAACATACTTTAATATATATGTATATATTGTTATAGGTTCGTGAATCAACAGTGGCCAAGTCTTACTTCCCGACGAAGTAAAAATCTGTGAAAGTGAGTTATAGTCCCACTTTTAAAATCTAATATTTTTGGGATGAGAATACATGCAGGTTTTATAAATGATTTACAAAATAGACACAAGTACGTGAAACTACATTCTATGGTTGAATTATCGAAGTCGAATATGCCCCTTTTTATTAAGTCTGGTAATCTAAGAATTAGGGAACAGACACCCTAATTGACGCGAATCCTAAAGATAGATCTATTGGGCCTAACAAACCCCATCCAAAGTACCGGATGCTTTAGTACTTCGAAATTTATATCATATCCGAAGGGTGTCCCGGAATGATGGGGATATTCTTATATATGCATCTTGTTATTGTCGGTTACCAGGTGTTCACCATATGAATGATTTTTATCTCTATGTATGGGATGTGTATTGAAATATGAAATCTTGTGGTCTATTGTTACGATTTGATATATATAGGTTAAACCTATAACTCACCAACATTTTTGTTGACGTTTAAAGCATGTTTATTCTCAGGTGAATATTAAGAGCTTCCGCTGTCGCATAATAAAATAAGGACAAGATTTGGAGTCCATGTTTGTATGATATTGTGTAAAAACTGCATTCAAGAAACTGATTTCGATGTAACATATTTGTATTGTAAACCATTATGTAATGGTCGTGTGTAAACAGGATATTTTAGATTATCATTATTTGATAATCTACGTAAAGCTTTTTAAACCTTTAATTATGAAATAAAGGTTATGGTTTGTTTTAAAAATGAATGCAGTCTTTGAAAAACGTCTCATATAGAGGTCAAAACCTCGCAACGTTTTTGGCTCACAATATGAATGCAGTTTTTACTTCTCCATACAACAGGCATGTAGAATGGCTCACAAACTAGTAAACCAGATTGAAGAAAGAATTAAAGAACAGACTGCTGAAGAGGCCAATGTGAAGCAAGTCAAAAGAAAGAGGGAGGAAAACGGTGATAAGAATTGTAGTGACCCGAACTTTTCCATGTTTATATATATTAATTGAGATTGATGTTTACATGATTAAATGTTTCCAACATGTTAAGCAATCAAACTTGTTAAGACTTGATTAATTGAAATAGGTTTCATATAGACAATTGACCACCCAAGTTGACCGGTGATTCACGAACGTTAAAACTTGTAAAAAACTATATGATGACATATATATGGTTATATATATAGTTAACATGATATTATGATAAGTAAACATATCATTAATTATATTAACAATGAACTACATATGTAAAAACAAGACTACTAACTTAATGATTTTGAAACGAGACATATATGTAACGTTTATCGTTGTAACGACATTTAATGTATATATATCATATTAAGAGATATTCGTACATCATAATATCATGATAATATAATAATTTAAAATCTCTTTTGTTATTATAAACATTGGGTTAACAACATTTAACAAGATCGTTAACCTAAAGGTTTCAAAACAACACTTACATGTAACGACTAACGATGACTTAACGACTCAGTTAAAATGTATATACATGTAGTGTTTTAATATGTATTTATACACTTTTGAAAGACTTCAATACACTTATCAAAATACTTCTACTTAACAAAAATGCTTACAATTACATTCTCGTTCAGTTTCATCAACAATTCTACTCGTATGCACCCGTATTCGTACTCGTACAATACACAGCTTTTAGATGTATGTACTATTGGTATATACACTCCAATGATCAGCTCTTAGCAGCCCATGTGAGTCACCTAACACATGTGGGAACCATCATTTGGCAACTAGCATGAAATATCTCATAAGATTACAAAAATATGAGTAATCATTCATGACTTATTTACATGAAAACAAAATTACATATCCTTTATATCTAATCCATACACCAACGACCAAAAACACCTACAAACACTTCATTCTTCAATTTTCTTCATCTAATTGAACTCTCTCAAGTTCTATCTTCAAGTTCTAAGTGTTCTTCATAAATTCCAAAAGTTCTAGTTTCATAAAATCAAGAATACTTTCAAGTTTGCTAGCTCACTTCCAATCTTGTAAGGTGATCATCCAACCTCAAGAAATCTTTGTTTCTTACAGTAGGTTATCATTCTAATACAAGGTAATAATCATATTCAAACTTTGGTTCAATTTCTATAACTATAACAATCTTATTTCAAGTGATGATCTTACTTGAACTTGTTTTCGTGTCATGATTTTGCTTCAAGAACTTTGAGCCATCCAAGGATCCATTGAAGCTAGATCCATTTTTCTCTTTTCCAGTAGGTTCATCCAAGGAACTTAAGGTAGTAATGATGTTCATAACATCATTCGATTCATACATATAAAGCTATCTTATTCGAAGGTTTAAACTTGTAATCACTAGAACATAGTTTAGTTAATTCTAAACTTGTTCGCAAACAAAAGTTAATCCTTCTAACTTGACTTTTAAAATCAACTAAACACATGTTCTATATCTATATGATATGCTAACTTAATGATTTAAAACCTGGAAACACGAAAAACACCGTAAAACCGGATTTACGCCGTCGTAGTAACACCGCGGGCTGTTTTGGGTTAGTTAATTAAAAACTATGATAAACTTTGATTTAAAAGTTGTTATTCTGAGAAAATGATTTTTATTATGAACATGAAACTATATCCAAAAATTATGGTTAAACTCAAAGTGGAAGTATGTTTTCTAAAATGGTCATCTAGACGTCGTTCTTTCGACTGAAATGACTACCTTTACAAAAACGACTTGTAACTTATTTTTCCGACTAGAAACCTATACTTTTTTTGTTTAGATTCATAAAATAGAGTTCAATATGAAACCATAGCAATTTGATTCACTCAAAACGGATTTAAAATGAAGAAGTTATGGGTAAAACAAGATTGGATAATTTTTCTCATTTTAGCTACGTGAAAATTGGTAACAAATCTATTCCAACCATAACTTAATCAACTTGTATTATATATTATGTAATCTTGAGATACCATAGACACGTATACAATGTTTCGACCTATCATGTCGACACATCTATATATATTTCGGAACAACCATAGACACTCTATATGTGAATGTTGGAGTTAGCTATACAGGGTTGAGGTTGATTCCAAAATATATATAGTTTGAGTTGTGATCAATACTGAGATACGTATACACTGGGTCGTGGATTGATTCAAGATAATATTTATCGATTTATTTCTGTACATCTAACTGTGGACAACTAGTTGTAGGTTACTAACGAGGACAGCTGACTTAATAAACTTAAAACATCAAAATATATTAAAAGTGTTGTAAATATATTTTGAACATACTTTGATATATATGTATATATTGTTATAGGTTCGTGAATCAACCAGTGGCCAAGTCTTACTTCCCGACGAAATAAAAATCTGTGAAAGTGAGTTATAGTCCCACTTTTAAAATCTAATATTTTTGGGATGAGAATACATGCAGGTTTTATAAATGATTTACAAAATAGACACAAGTACGTGAAACTACATTCTATGGTTGAATTATCGAAATCGAATATGCCCCTTTTTATTAAGTCTGGTAATCTAAGAATTAGACTGCATTCATTTTTAAAACAAACCATAACCTTTATTTCATCAATAAAGGTTTTAAAAAGCTTTACGTAGATTATCAAATAATGATAATCTAAAATATCCTGTTTACACACGACCATTACATAATGGTTTACAATACAAATATGTTACAACAAAATAAGTTTCTTGAATGCAGTTTTTACACAATATCATACAAGCATGGACTCCAAATCTCGTCCTTATTTAAGTATGCGACAGCGGAAGCTCTTAATAATCACCTGAGAATAAACATGCTTAAAACGTCAACAAAAATGTTGGTGAGTTATAGGTTTAACCTATATATATCAAATCGTAACAATAGACCACAAGATTTCATTTTTCAATACACATCCCATACATAGAGATAAAAATCATTCATATGGTGAACACCTGGTAACCGACAATAACAAGATGCATATATAAGAATATCCCCATCATTCCTGGACACCCTTCGGATATGATATAAATTTCGAAGTACTAAAGCATCCGGTACTTTGGATGGGGTTTGTTAGGCCCAATAGATCTATCTTTAGGATTCGCGTCAATTAGGGTGTCTGTTCCCTAATTCTTAGATTACCAGACTTAATAAAAAGGGGCATATTCGATTTCGATAATTCAACCATAGAATGTAGTTTCACGTACTTGTGTCTATTTTGTAAATCATTTATAAAACCTGCATGTATTCTCATCCCAAAAATATTAGATTTTAAAAGTGGGACTATAACTCACTTTCACAGATTTTTACTTCGTCGGGAAGTAAGACTTGGCCACTGTTGATTCACGAACCTATAACAATATATACATATATATTAAAGTATGTTCAAAATATATTTACAACACTTTTAATATATTTTGATGTTTTAAGTTTATTAAGTCAGCTGTCCTCGTTAGTAACCTATAACTAGTTGTCCACAGTTAGATGTACAGAAATAAATCGATAAATATTATCTTGAATCAATCCACGACCCAGTGTATACGTATCTCAGTATTGATCACAACTCAAACTATATATATTTTGGAATCAACCTCAACCCTGTATAGCTAACTCCAACATTCACATATAGAGTGTCTATGGTTGTTCCGAAATATATATAGATGTGTCGACATGATAGGTCGAAACATTGTATACGTGTCTATGGTATCTCAAGATTACATAATATACAATACAAGTTGATTAAGTTATGGTTGGAATAGATTTGTTACCAATTTTCACGTAGCTAAAATGAGAAAAATTATCCAATCTTGTTTTACCCATAACTTCTTCATTTTAAATCCGTTTTGAGTGAATCAAATTGCTATGATTTCATATTGAACTCTATTTTATGAATCTAAACAGAAAAAGTATAGGTTTATAGTCGGAAAAATAAGTTACAAGTCGTTTTTGTAAAGGTAGTCATTTCAGTCGAAAGAACGACGTCTAGATGACCATTTTAGAAAACATACTTCCACTTTGAGTTTAACCATAATTTTTGGATATAGTTTCATGTTCATAATAAAAATCATTTTCTCAGAATAACAACTTTTAAATCAAAGTTTATCATAGTTTTTAATTAACTAACCCAAAACAGCCCGCGGTGTTACTACGACGGCGTAAATCCGGTTTTACGGTGTTTTTCGTGTTTCCAGGTTTTAAATCATTAAGTTAGCATATCATATAGATATAGAACATGTGTTTAGTTGATTTTAAAAGTCAAGTTAGAAGGATTAACTTTTGTTTGCGAACAAGTTTAGAATTAACTAAACTATGTTCTAGTGATTACAAGTTTAAACCTTCGAATAAGATAGCTTTATATGTATGAATCGAATGATGTTATGAACATCATTACTACCTTAATTTCCTTGGATAAACCTACTGGAAAAGAGAAAAATGGATCTAGCTTCAATGGATCCTTGGATGGCTCGAAGTTCTTGAAGCAGAATCATGACACGAAAACAAGTTCAAGTAAGATCATCACTTGAAATAAGATTGTTATAGTTATAGAAATTGAACCAAAGTTTGAATATGATTATTACCTTGTATTAGAATGATAACCTACTGTAAGAAACAAAGATTTCTTGAGGTTGGATGATCACCTTACAAGATTGGAAGTGAGCTAGCAAACTTGAAAGTATTCTTGATTTTATGAAACTAGAACTTTTGGAATTTATGAAGAACACTTAGAACTTGAAGATAGAACTTGAGAGAGTTCAATTAGATGAAGAAAATTGAAGAATGAAAGTGTTTGTAGGTGTTTTTGGTCGTTGGTGTATGGATTAGATATAAAGGATATGTAATTTTGTTTTCATGTAAATAAGTCATGAATGATTACTCATATTTTTGTAATCTTATGAGATATTTCATGCTAGTTGCCAAATGATGGTTCCCACATGTGTTAGGTGACTCACATGGGCTGCTTAGAGCTGATCATTGGAGTGTATATACCAATAGTACATACATCTAAAAGCTGTGTATTGTACGAGTACGAATACAGGTGCATACGAGTAGAATTGTTGATGAAACTGAACGAGGATGTAATTGTAAGCATTTTTGTTAAGTAGAAGTATTTTGATAAGTGTATTGAAGTCTTTCAAAAGTGTATAAATACATATTAAAACGCTACATGTATATACATTTTAACTGAGTCGTTAAGTCATCGTTAGTCGTTACATGTAAGTGTTGTTTTGAAACCTTTAGGTTAACGATCTTGTTAAATATTGTTAACCCAATGTTTATAATATCAAATGAGATTTTAAATTATTATATTATCATGATATTATCATGTATGAATATCTCTTAATATGATATATATACATTAAATGTCTTTACAACGATAATCGTTACATATATGTCTCGTTTAAAAATCATTAAGTTAGTAGTCTTGTTTTTACATATGTAGTTCATTGTTAATATACTTTATGATATGTTTTCTTATCATAGTATCATGTTAACTATATATATATATATCCATATATATGTCATCATATAGTTTTTACAAGTTTTAACGTTCGTGAATCACCGATCAACTTGGGTGGTCAATTGTCTATATGAAACATATTTCAATTAATCAAGTCTTAACAAGTTTGATTGCTTAACATGTTGGAAACATTTAATCATGTAAATATCAATCTCAATTAATATATATAAACATGGAAAAGTTCGGGTCACTACATACTTGTGTCTATTTTGTAAATCATTTATAAAACCTGCATGTATTCTCATCCCAAAAATATTAGATTTTAAAAGTGGGACTATAACTCACTTTCACAGATTTTTACTTCGTCGGGAAGTAAGACTTGGCCACTGTTGATTCACGAACCTATAACAATATATACATATATATTAAAGTATGTTCAAAATATATTTACAACACTTTTAATATATTTTGATGTTTTAAGTTTATTAAGTCAGCTGTCCTCGTTAGTAACCTATAACTAGTTGTCCACAGTTAGATGTACAGAAATAAATCGATAAATATTATCTTGAATCAATCCACGACCCAGTGTATACGTATCTCAGTATTGATCACAACTCAAACTATATATATTTTGGAATCAACCTCAACCCTGTATAGCTAACTCCAACATTCACATATAGAGTGTCTATGGTTGTTCCGAAATATATATAGTTTGAGTTGTGATCAATACTGAGATACGTATACACTGGGTCGTGGATTGATTCAAGATAATATTTATCGATTTAAGACTTGATTAATTGAAATATGTTTCATATAGACAATTGACCACCCAAGTTGATCGGTGATTCACGAACGTTAAAACTTGTAAAAACTATATGATGACATATATATGGATATATATATATATAGTTAACATGATACTATGATAAGAAAACATATCATAAAGTATATTAACAATGAACTACATATGTAAAAACAAGACTACTAACTTAATGATTTTTAAACGAGACATATATGTAACGATTATCGTTGTAAAGACATTTAATGTATATATATCATATTAAGAGATATTCATACATGATAATATCATGATAATATAATAATTTAAAATCTCATTTGATATTATAAACATTGGGTTAACAATATTTAACAAGATCGTTAACCTAAAGGTTTCAAAACAACACTTACATGTAACGACTAACGATGACTTAACGACTCAGTTAAAATGTATATACATGTAGCGTTTTAATATGTATTTATACACTTTTGAAAGACTTCAATACACTTATCAAAATACTTCTACTTAACAAAAATGCTTACAATTACATCCTCGTTCAGTTTCATCAACAATTCTACTCGTATGCACCCGTATTCGTACTCGTACAATACACAGCTTTTAGATGTATGTACTATTGGTATATACACTCCAATGATCAGCTCTTAGCAGCCCATGTGAGTCACCTAACACATGTGGGAACCATCATTTGGCAACTAGCATGAAATATCTCATAAAATTACAAAAATATGAGTAATCATTCATGACTTATTTACATGAAAACAAAATTACATATCCTTTATATCTAATCCATACACCAACGACCAAAAACACCTACAAACACTTTCATTCTTCAATTTTCTTCATCTAATTGATCTCTCTCAAGTTCTATCTTCAAGTTCTAAGTGTTCTTCATAAATTCCAAAAGTTCTAGTTTCATAAAATCAAGAATACTTTCAAGTTTGCTAGCTCACTTCCAATCTTGTAAGGTGATCATCCAACCTCAAGAAATCTTTGTTTCTTACAGTAGGTTATCATTCTAATACAAGGTAATAATCATATTCAAACTTTGGTTCAATTTCTATAACTATAACAATCTTATTTCAAGTGATGATCTTACTTGAACTTGTTTTCGTGTCATGATTCTGCTTCAAGAACTTCGAGCCATCCAAGGATCCATTGAAGCTAGATCCATTTTTCTCTTTTCCAGTAGGTTTATCCAAGGAAATTAAGGTAGTAATGATGTTCATAACATCATTCGATTCATACATATAAAGCTATCTTATTCGAAGGTTTAAACTTGTAATCACTAGAACATAGTTTAGTTAATTCTAAACTTGTTCGCAAACAAAAGTTAATCCTTCTAATTTGACTTTTAAAATCAACTAAACACATGTTCTATATCTATATGATATGCTAACTTAATGATTTAAAACCTGGAAACACGAAAAACACCGTAAAACCGGATTTACGCCGTCGTAGTAACACCGCGGGCTGTTTTGGGTTAGTTAATTAAAAACTATGATTAACTTTGATTTAAAAGTTGTTATTCTGAGAAAATGATTTTTATTATGAACATGAAACTATATCCAAAAATTATGGTTAAACTCAAAGTGGAAGTATGTTTTCTAAAATGGTCATCTAGACGTCGTTCTTTCGACTGAAATGACTACCTTTACAAAAACGACTTGTAACTTATTTTTCCGACTAGAAACCTATACTTTTTTTGTTTAGATTCATAAAATAGAGTTCAATATGAAACCATAGCAATTTGATTCACTCAAAACGGATTTAAAATGAAGAAGTTATGGGTAAAACAAGATTGGATAATTTTTCTCATTTTAGCTACGTGAAAATTGGTAACAAATCTATTCCAACCATAACTTAATCAACTTGTATTATATATTATGTAATCTTGAGATACCATAGACACGTATACAATGTTTCGACCTATCATGTCGACACATCTATATATATTTCGGAACAACCATAGACACTCTATATGTGAATGTTGGAGTTAGCTATACAGGGTTGAGGTTGATTCCAAAATATATATAGTTTGAGTTGTGATCAATACTGAGATACGTATACACTGGGTCGTGGATTGATTCAAGATAATATTTATCGATTTATTTCTGTACATCTAACTGTGGACAACTAGTTGTAGGTTACTAACGAGGACAGCTGACTTAATAAACTTAAAACATCAAAATATATTAAAAGTGTTGTAAATATATTTTGAACATACTTTGATATATATGTATATATTGTTATAGGTTCGTGAATCAACCAGTGGCCAAGTCTTACTTCCCGACGAAGTAAAAATCTGTGAAAGTGAGTTATAGTCCCACTTTTAAAATCTAATATTTTTGGGATGAGAATACATGCAGGTTTTATAAATGATTTACAAAATAGACACAAGTACGTGAAACTACATTCTATGGTTGAATTATCGAAATCGAATATGCCCCTTTTTATTAAGTCTGGTAATCTAAGAATTAGGGAACAGACACCCTAATTGACGCGAATCCTAAAGATAGATCTATTGGGCCTAACAAACCCCATCCAAAGTACCGGATGCTTTAGTACTTCGAAATTTATATCATATCCGAAGGGTGTCCCGGAATGATGGGGATATTCTTATATATGCATCTTGTTATTGTCGGTTACCAGGTGTTCACCATATGAATGATTTTTATCTCTATGTATGGGATGTGTATTGAAAAATGAAATCTTGTGGTCTATTGTTACGATTTGATATATATAGGTTAAACCTATAACTCACCAACATTTTTGTTGACGTTTTAAGCATGTTTATTCTCAGGTGATTATTAAGAGCTTCCGCTGTCGCATACTTAAATAAGGACAAGATTTGGAGTCCATGCTTGTATGATATTGTGTAAAAACTGCATTCAAGAAACTTATTTTGTTGTAACATATTTGTATTGTAAACCATTATGTAATGGTCGTGTGTAAACAGGATATTTTAGATTATCATTATTTGATAATCTACGTAAAGCTTTTTAAACCTTTATTGATGAAATAAAGGTTATGGTTTGTTTAAAAATGAATGCAGTCTTTGAAAAACGTCTCATATAGAGGTCAAAACCTCGCAACGAAATCAATTAATATGGAACGTTTTTAATCAATAAGAACGGGACATTTCAGTTAGTGACCCGAACTTTTCCATGTTTATATATATTAATTGAGATTGATGTTTACATGATTAAATGTTTCCAACATGTTAAGCAATCAAACTTGTTAAGACTTGATTAATTGAAATAGGTTTCATATAGACAATTGACCACCCAAGTTGACCGGTGATTCACGAACGTTAAAACTTGTAAAAAAAACTATATGATGACATATATATGGTTATATATATAGTTAACATGATATTATGATAAGTAAACATATCATTAATTATATTAACAATGAACTAAATATGTAAAAACAAGACTACTAACTTAATGATTTTGAAACGAGACATATATGTAACGTTTATCGTTGTAACGACATTTAATGTATATATATCATATTAAGAGATATTTGTACATCATAATATCATGATAATATAATAATTTAAAATCTCTTTTGATATTATAAACATTGGGTTAACAACATTTAACAAGATCGTTAACCTAAAGGTTTCAAAACAACACTTACATGTAACGACTAACGATGACTTAACGACTCAGTTAAAATGTATATACATGTAGTGTTTTAATATGTATTTATACACTTTTGAAAGACTTCAATACACTTATCAAAATACTTCTACTTAACAAAAATGCTTACAATTACATTCTCGTTCAGTTTCATCAACAATTCTACTCGTATGCACCCGTATTCGTACTCGTACAATACACAGCTTTTAGATGTATGTACTATTGGTATATACACTCCAATGATCAGCTCTTAGCAGCCCATGTGAGTCACCTAACACATGTGGGAACCATCATTTGGCAACTAGCATGAAATATCTCATAAGATTACAAAAATATGAGTAATCATTCATGACTTATTTACATGAAAACAAAATTACATATCCTTTATATCTAATCCATACACCAACGACCAAAAACACCTACAAACACTTTCATTCTTCAATTTTCTTCATCTAATTGAACTCTCTCAAGTTCTATCTTCAAGTTCTAAGTGTTCTTCATAAATTCCAAAAGTTCTAGTTTCATAAAATCAAGAATACTTTCAAGTTTGCTAGCTCACTTCCAATCTTGTAAGGTGATCATCCAACCTCAAGAAATCTTTGTTTCTTACAGTAGGTTATCATTTTAATACAAGGTAATAATCATATTCAAACTTTGGTTCAATTTCTATAACTATAACAATCTTATTTCAAGTGATGATCTTACTTGAACTTGTTTTCGTGTCATGATTTTGCTTCAAGAACTTTGAGCCATCCAAGGATCCATTGAAGCTAGATCCATTTTTCTCTTTTCCAGTAGGTTCATCCAAGGAACTTAAGGTAGTAATGATGTTCATAACATCATTCGATTCATACATATAAAGCTATCTTATTCGAAGGTTTAAACTTGTAATCACTAGAACATAGTTTAGTTAATTCTAAACTTGTTCGCAAACAAAAGTTAATCCTTCTAACTTGACTTTTAAAATCAACTAAACACATGTTCTATATCTATATGATATGCTAACTTAATGATTTAAAACCTGGAAACACGAAAAACACCGTAAAACCGGATTTACGCCGTCGTAGTAACACCGCGGGCTGTTTTGGGTTAGTTAATTAAAAACTATGATAAACTTTGATTTAAAAGTTGTTATTCTGAGAAAATGATTTTTATTATGAACATGAAACTATATCCAAAAATTATGGTTAAACTCAAAGTGGAAGTATGTTTTCTAAAATGGTCATCTAGACGTCGTTCTTTCGACTGAAATGACTACCTTTACAAAAACAACTTGTAACTTATTTTTCCGACTAGAAACCTATACTTTTTTTGTTTAGATTCATAAAATAGAGTTCAATATGAAACCATAGCAATTTGATTCACTCAAAACGGATTTAAAATGAAAAAGTTATGGGTAAAACAAGATTGGATAATTTTTCTCATTTTAGCTACGTGAAAATTGGTAACAAATCTATTCCAACCATAACTTAATCAACTTGTATTATATATTATGTAATCTTGAGATACCATAGACACGTATACAATGTTTCGACCTATCATGTCGACACATCTATATATATTTCGGAACAACCATAGACACTCTATATGTGAATGTTGGAGTTAGCTATACAGGGTTGAGGTTGATTCCAAAATATATATAGTTTGAGTTGTGATCAATACTGAGATACGTATACACTGGGTCGTGGATTGATTCAAGATAATATTTATCGATTTATTTCTGTACATCTAACTGTGGACAACTAGTTGTAGGTTACTAACGAGGACAGCTGACTTAATAAACTTAAAACATCAAAATATATTAAAAGTGTTGTAAATATATTTTGAACATACTTTGATATATATGTATATATTGTTATAGGTTCGTGAATCAACCAGTGGCCAAGTCTTACTTCCCGACGAAGTAAAAATCTGTGAAAGTGAGTTATAGTCCCACTTTTAAAATCTAATATTTTTGGGATGAGAATACATGCAGGTTTTATAAATGATTTACAAAATAGACACAAGTACGTGAAACTACATTCTATGGTTGAATTATCGAAATCGAATATGCCCCTTTTTATTAAGTCTGGTAATCTAAGAATTAGGGAACAGACACCCTAATTGACGCGAATCCTAAAGATAGATCTATTGGGCCTAACAAACCCCATCCAAAGTACCGGATGCTTTAGTACTTCGAAATTTATATCATATCCGAAGGGTGTCCCGGAATGATGGGGATATTCTTATATATGCATCTTGTTATTGTCGGTTACCAGGTGTTCACCATATGAATGATTTTTATCTCTATGTATGGGATGTGTATTGAAATATGAAATCTTGTGGTCTATTGTTACGATTTGATATATATAGGTTAAACCTATAACTCACCAACATTTTTGTTGACGTTTTAAGCATGTTTATTCTCAGGTGATTATTAAGAGCTTCCGCTGTCGCATACTTAAATAAGGACAAGATTTGGAGTCCATGCTTGTATGATATTGTGTAAAAACTGCATTCAAGAAACTTATTTTGTTGTAACATATTTGTATTGTAAACCATTATGTAATGGTCGTGTGTAAACAGGATATTTTAGATTATCATTATTTGATAATCTACGTAAAGCTTTTTAAACCTTTATTGATGAAATAAAGGTTATGGTTTGTTTAAAAATGAATGCAGTCTTTGAAAAACGTCTCATATAGAGGTCAAAACCTCGCAACGAAATCAATTAATATGGAACGTTTTTAATCAAGAAATGTCCCGTTCTTATTGATTAAAAACGTTCCATATTAATTGATTTCGTTGCGAGGTTTTGACCTCTATATGAGACGTTTTTCAAAGACTGCATTCATTTTTAAACAAACCATAACCTTTATTTCATCAATAAAGGTTTAAAAAGCTTTACGTAGATTATCAAATAATGATAATCTAAAATATCCTGTTTACACACGACCATTACATAATGGTTTACAATACAAATATGTTACAACAAAATAAGTTTCTTGAATGCAGTTTTTACACAATATCATACAAGCATGGACTCCAAATCTTGTCCTTATTTAAGTATGCGACAGCGGAAGCTCTTAATAATCACCTGAGAATAAACATGCTTAAAACGTCAACAAAAATGTTGGTGAGTTATAGGTTTAACCTATATATATCAAATCGTAACAATAGACCACAAGATTTCATTTTTCAATACACATCCCATACATAGAGATAAAAATCATTCATATGGTGAACACCTGGTAACCGACAATAACAAGATGCATATATAAGAATATCCCCATCATTCCGGGACACCCTTCGGATATGATATAAATTTCGAAGTACTAAAGCATCCGGTACTTTGGATGGGGTTTGTTAGGCCCAATAGATCTATCTTTAGGATTCGCGTCAATTAGGGTGTCTGTTCCCTAATTCTTAGATTACCAGACTTAATAAAAAGGGGCATATTCGATTTCGATAATTCAACCATAGAATGTAGTTTCACGTACTTGTGTCTATTTTGTAAATCATTTATAAAACCTGCATGTATTCTCATCCCAAAAATATTAGATTTTAAAAGTGGGACTATAACTCACTTTCACAGATTTTTACTTCGTCGGGAAGTAAGACTTGGCCACTGGTTGATTCACGAACCTATAACAATATATACATATATATCAAAGTATGTTCAAAATATATTTACAACACTTTTAATATATTTTGATGTTTTAAGTTTATTAAGTCAGCTGTCCTCGTTAGTAACCTACAACTAGTTGTCCACAGTTAGATGTACAGAAATAAATCGATAAATATTATCTTGAATCAATCCACGACCCAGTGTATACGTATCTCAGTATTGATCACAACTCAAACTATATATATTTTGGAATCAACCTCAACCCTGTATAGCTAACTCCAACATTCACATATAGAGTGTCTATGGTTGTTCCGAAATATATATAGATGTGTCGACATGATAGGTCGAAACATTGTATACGTGTCTATGGTATCTCAAGATTACATAATATATAATACAAGTTGATTAAGTTATGGTTGGAATAGATTTGTTACCAATTTTCACGTAGCTAAAATGAGAAAAATTATCCAATCTTGTTTTACCCATAACTTCTTCATTTTAAATCCGTTTTGAGTGAATCAAATTGCTATGGTTTCATATTGAACTCTATTTTATGAATCTAAACAAAAAAAGTATAGGTTTCTAGTCGGAAAAATAAGTTACAAGTCGTTTTTGTAAAGGTAGTCATTTCAGTCGAAAGAACGACGTCTAGATGACCATTTTAGAAAACATACTTCCACTTTGAGTTTAACCATAATTTTTGGATATAGTTTCATGTTCATAATAAAAATCATTTTCTCAGAATAACAACTTTTAAATCAAAGTTTATCATAGTTTTTAATTAACTAACCCAAAACAGCCCGCGGTGTTACTACGACGGCGTAAATCCGGTTTTACGGTGTTTTTCGTGTTTCCAGGTTTTAAATCATTAAGTTAGCATATCATATAGATATAGAACATGTGTTTAGTTGATTTTAAAAGTCAAGTTAGAAGGATTAACTTTTGTTTTCGAACAAGTTTAGAATTAACTAAACTATGTTCTAGTGATTACAAGTTTAAACCTTCGAATAAAATAGCTTTATATGTATGAATCGAATGATGTTATGAACATCATTACTACCTTAAGTTCCTTGGATGAACCTACTGGAAAAGAGAAAAATGGATCTAGCTTCAATGGATCCTTGGATGGCTCAAAGTTCTTGAAGCAAAATCATGACACGAAAACAAGTTCAAGTAAGATCATCACTTGAAATAAGATTGTTATAGTTATAGAAATTGAACCAAAGTTTGAATATGATTATTACCTTGTATTAGAATGATAACCTACTGTAAGAAACAAAGATTTCTTGAGGTTGGATGATCACCTTACAAGATTGGAAGTGAGCTAGCAAACTTGAAAGTATTCTTGATTTTATGAAACTAGAACTTTTGGAATTTATGAAGAACACTTAGAACTTGAAGATAGAACTTGAGAGAGATCAATTAGATGAAGAAAATTGAAGAATGAAAGTGTTTGTAGGTGTTTTTGGTCGTTGGTGTATGGATTAGATATAAAGGATATGTAATTTTGTTTTCATGTAAATAAGTCATGAATGATTACTCATATTTTTGTAATCTTATGAGATATTTCATGCTAGTTGCCAAATGATGGTTCCCACATGTGTTAGGTGACTCACATGGGCTGCTAAGAGCTGATCATTGGAGTGTATATACCAATAGTACATACATCTAAAAGCTGTGTATTGTACGAGTACGAATACAGGTGCATACGAGTAGAATTGTTGATGAAACTGAACGAGGATGTAATTGTAAGCATTTTTGTTAAGTAGAAGTATTTTGATAAGTGTATTGAAGTCTTTCAAAAGTGTATAAATACATATTAAAACGCTACATGTATATACATTTTAACTGAGTCGTTAAGTCATCGTTAGTCGTTACATGTAAGTGTTGTTTTGAAACCTTTAGGTTAACGATCTTGTTAAATATTGTTAACCCAATGTTTATAATATCAAATGAGATTTTAAATTATTATATTATCATGATATTATCATGTATGAATATCTCTTAATATGATATATATACATTAAATGTCTTTACAACGATAATCGTTACATATATGTCTCGTTTAAAAATCATTAAGTTAGTAGTCTTGTTTTTACATATGTAGTTCATTGTTAATATACTTTATGATATGTTTTCTTATCATAGTATCATGTTAACTATATATATATATATATCCATATATATGTCATCATATAGTTTTTACAAGTTTTAACGTTCGTGAATCACCGATCAACTTGGGTGGTCAATTGTCTATATGAAACATATTTCAATTAATCAAGTCTTAACAAGTTTGATTTCTTAACATGTTGGAAACATTTAATCATGTAAACATCAATCTCAATTAAGATATATAAACATGGAAAAGTTCGGGTCACTACAGTACCTACCCGTTAAATAAATTTCGTCCCGAAATTTTAAGCTGTTGAAGGTGTTGACGAATCTTCTGGAAATAGATGCGGGTATTTCTTCTTCATCTGATCTTCACGCTCCCAGGTGAACTCGGGTCCTCTACGAGCATTCCATCGAACCTTAACAATTGGTATCTTGTTTTGCTTAAGTCTTTTAACCTCACGATCCATTATTTCGACGGGTTCTTCGATGAATTGGAGTTTTTCGTTGATTTGGATTTCATCTAACGGAATAGTGAGATCTTCTTTAGCAAAACATTTCTTCAAATTCGAGACGTGGAAAGTGTTATGTACAGCCGCGAGTTGTTGAGGTAACTCTAGTCGGTAAGCTACTGGTCCGACACGATCAATAATCTTGAATGGTCCAATATACCTTGGATTTAATTTCCCTCGTTTACCAAATCGAACAACGCCTTTCCAAGGTGCAACTTTAAGCATGACCATCTCTCCAATTTCAAATTCTATATCTTTTCTTTTAATGTCAGCGTAGCTCTTTTGTCGACTTTGGGCGGTTTTCAACCGTTGTTGAATTTGGATGATCTTCTCGGTAGTTTCTTGTATAATCTCCGGACCCGTAATCTGTCTATCCCCCACCTCACTCCAACAAATCGGAGACCTGCACTTTCTACCATAAAGTGCTTCAAACGGCGCCATCTCAATGCTTGAATGGTAGCTGTTGTTATAGGAAAATTCTGCTAACGGTAGATGTCGATCCCAACTGTTTCCGAAATCAATAACACATGCTCGTAGCATGTCTTCAAGCGTTTGTATCGTCCTTTCGCTCTGCCCATCAGTTTGTGGATGATAGGCAGTACTCATGTCTAGACGAGTTCCTAATGCTTGCTGTAATGTCTGCCAGAATCTTGAAATAAATCTGCCATCCCTATCAGAGATAATAGAGATTGGTATTCCATGTCTGGAGATGACTAAATATGTTGAATAATTAATATAATGTTAATTAAAAAATATATATTATTGTTTAATATTAAAAACAATATATTATTTTACATTCTCAAAAATGTTAATTCGAGAATGTTTAATATACATTTTTGTTCGAGTAAATATATTAATAATATACTAATATATTGTTTAGTAACAAATTAAAACAATTGTTTTAATTAACATTTCATAGTATTTTATATTGTTAATCCTTTATAGTATTTTTGGTTTTAACCCAATGTTGATAAATTATTATATTAATGAAAAATAAATGTTGTTAACCCAATGTTTGATATATATTATTAATTGAATATTAATCATAGTTATTAATATATTTAATGTTTATATATCAATCTAAAGGTATTTTGGAATGTATATTATGTAACATGATATTATGTATTAATATATTATGACAAAAATATAATAATATAATATTATAAATTATATTGATTTTTATTATGACAATATTTAGAGATTGGTTTAAATATAACATTATAAATATATCAAAATCGAATATGCCCCTTTTTATTGTAGTGACCCGAACTTTTCCATGTTTATATATATTAATTGAGATTGATATTTACATGATTAAATGTTTCCAACATGTTAAGCAATCAAACTTGTTAAGACTTGATTAATTGAAATATGTTTCATATTGACAATTGACCACCCAAGTTGACCGGCGATTCACGAACGTTAAAACTTGTAAAAACGACATGACGATATATATATGGATATACATATGGTTAACATGAGATTATGATAAGTAAGTATCTCCATAAGTATATTAACAATGAGTTATATACATATAAACAAGACTACTAACTTAAGGATTTCGAAACGAGACATATATGTAACGATTATCGTTGTAACGACATTTAAATGTATATATATCATATTAAGATATATTAATATATCATAATATCATGATAATATAATAATTTAACATCTAATTAGATATAATAAACAATGGGTTAACAACATTAATTGAGATCGTTAACTTAAAGGTTTCAAAACAACACTTACATGTAACGACTAACGATGACTTAACGACTCAGTTAAAATGTATATACATGTAGTGTATTTAGATGTATTAAAATACTTTTGGAAGACTTCAAGACATATATCAAAACACTCATACTTAACGAAAATGGTTACAGTTACTTTCCCATTCTTTTCTTTCATCAAGAATTCTAGTCGTATTCTTACCCGTATTATACACAGCTTCAAAACGTACTTACTATGGGTATATACCAATAGGAACTAGCATGGGATTCTACTCTTGATTATGTCATGTATGACTAATCAATTTTAACTTCTACCATGAGCTAGTCAACTAACTAGAACTCCTTTTAACCCCACTCACCACTCACCAATTACCACTCATCATTCACTTCATTTCACTTCCAATTCTCTTTCTAATTCTCTCTCAACACACACACACACTATTATGAATGTATTTTTCCAGTAGTTAATCATCATCTTCATCAAAAATCACTTCAAGAATCAAGCTATAATCATCATAGGAAGAACACTTCAAGAACACTTCAAAAATCCCTTCAAGTTTACTAATTTACTTCCAAGCTTTCTAATCCATTCCAAGTAATCATCTAAGATCAAGAAACCTTTGTTATATACAGTAGGTTATCTTTCTTATTCAAGGTAATATTCATATTCAAACTTTGATTCAATTTCTATAACTATAAACTATCTTAATTCGAGTAAAAATCTTACTTGAACTTGTTTTTGTGTCATGATCCTACTTCAAGAACTTTCAAGCCATCCAAGATCGTTTGAAGCTAGATCATTTCTTGTCACTTCCAGTAGGTTTACCTACTAAACTTGAGGTAGTAATGATGTTCATAACATCATTCGAGTAAAATATAATAATTTTTATTATGACAATATATTATGTAAAAACGAATGCAATAATATTATTATTAATCATATATATGTTAAAATAATAAATTAACATTATATTAATCCTTTTTGTATATACTTTTAACATTAATAAATAATTAACATTTCATAGTATTTTATATGTTGAAAACAAATATATTATTAATAATTTGATATATTATTTTACACATATTAATATACATTAATTTGTTAATATTAAATATGAGACGTTTTCAAGTAATAATAATGGATCGTGAGGTTATTGATTTGTTAATATTAATTTGATATATTAACAATTGTTATCAGAGTTCATAATATCATATTAATTTGTTACTAATAATAATACATATATGTTCCATTTAACTATTTTGAAGGAAATGGCACCGACTACTCGACACACCGTGAATATGAATGAAGAGGAATTCCGTACTTTTCTAGCTTCAAACATAGCCGCAGTACAGGCTGCGCTACATACCAACAATAACCTTGGATCTAGCAGTACAGGAAATCGTGTAGGATGCACCTACAAAGAATTCACTGCCTGCAAACCTTTGGAATTTGATGGAACCGAAGGACCGATCGGATTGAAACGGTGGACCGAGAAGGTTGAATCGGTGTTTGCCATAAGTAAGTGTACTGAAGAGGACAAAGTGAAGTACGCTACGCATACCTTCACAGGTTCTGCGTTAACATGGTGGAATACCTATCTAGAGCAAGTGGGACAAGATGATGCGTACGCACTACCGTGGTCAGCATTCAAGCACTTGATGAACGAGAAGTACCGTCCCAGAACCGAGGTCAATAAGCTCAAGACAGAACTTAGAGGGTTACGAACCCAAGGATTTGATATTACCACGTACGAAAGACGATTCACAGAATTGTGCCTATTGTGTCCGGGAGCATTCGAAGATGAGGAAGAGAAGATCGACGCGTTTGTGAAAGGATTACCGGAAAGAATCCAAGAAGATATAAGTTCACACGAGCCCGCCTCCATACAACAGGCATGTAGAATGGCTCACAAACTAGTGAACCAGATTGAAGAAAGAATTAAAGAACAGACTGCTGAAGAGGCCAATGTGAAGCAAGTCAAAAGAAAGTGGGAGGAAAACGGTGATAAGAATCACCAATACAACAACAACAACAATTACAACAATAATCGCAACAATTATCCCAACAATCGCAACATCAATCGCAACTACAACAAACAGCTCAACAACAACAACAACAACAACAACAACAACAACTACAACAATCATCCCAACAACAATAATAACCGCAACAACAACAACAATCAGAAGCAGCTATGCCAAAGGTGTGAAAAGAATCACTCGGGGTTCTGCACCAAATTTTGCAACAAGTGTAAAAGAAATGGTCATAGCGCGGCGAAGTGTGAGGTCTACGGACCAGGGGTTAATAGAACGAAAGGAACAAATGGTGTCGGAACGAGTAATGGCGGAGCAAGTAGTGTCGGAGCAAGTTATGCCAATGTAGTTTGTTATAAATGTGGAAAACCAGGCCACATTATTAGAAATTGCCCGAACCAGGAGAACACGAATGGACAAGGCCGTGGAAGAGTTTTCAATATTAATGCGGTAGAGGCACAGGAAGACCCGGAGCTTGTTACGGGTACGTTTCTTATTGACAATAAATCTGCTTACGTTTTATTTGATTCGGGTGCGGATAGAAGCTATATGAGTAGAGATTTTTGTGCTAAATTAAGTTGTCCATTGACGCCTTTGGATAGTAAATTTTTACTAGAATTAGCAAATGGTAAATTAATTTCAGCAGATAATATATGTCGGAATCGAGAAATTAAACTGGTTAGCGAAACATTTAAGATTGATTTGATACCAGTAGAGTTAGGGAGTTTTGATGTGATAATCGGTATGGACTGGTTGAAAGAAGTGAAAGCGGAGATCGTTTGTTACAAAAATGCAATTCGCATTATACGAGAAAAAGGAAAACCCTTAATGGTGTACGGAGAAAAGGGCAACACGAAGCTACATCTTATTAGTAATTTGAAGGCACAAAAACTAATAAGAAAATGTTGCTATGCTGTTCTAGCACACGTCGAGAAAGTACAAACTGAAGAAAAGAGCATCAATGATGTTCCCATTGCAAAAGAATTTCCCGATGTATTTCCGAAAGAATTACCGGGATTACCCCCACATCGATCCGTTGAATTTCAAATAGATCTTGTACCAGGAGCTGCACCAATAGCTCGTGCTCCTTACAGACTCGCACCCAGCGAGATGAAAGAACTGCAAAGCCAATTACAAGAACTTTTAGAGCGTGGTTTCATTCGACCAAGCACATCACCGTGGGGAGCTCCTGTTTTGTTTGTCAAGAAGAAAGATGGTACATTCAGGTTGTGTATCGACTACCGAGAGTTGAACAAACTTACCATCAAGAACCGCTACCCACTACCGAGAATCGACGACTTATTTGATCAACTACAAGGCTCGTCTGTTTATTCAAAGATTGACTTACGTTCCGGGTATCATCAAATGCGGGTGAAAGAAGATGATATTCCAAAGACTGCTTTCAGAACACGTTACGGTCATTACGAGTTTATGGTCATGCCGTTTGGTTTAACTAATGCACCAGCTGTGTTCATGGACCTTATGAACCGAGTGTGTGGACCATACCTTGACAAGTTTGTCATTGTTTTCATTGACGACATACTTATTTACTCAAAGAATGACCAAGAACACGGTGAACATTTGAGAAAGGTGTTAGAAGTATTGAGGAAGGAAGAATTGTACGCTAAGTTTTCAAAGTGTGCATTTTGGTTGGAAGAAGTTCAATTCCTCGGTCACATAGTGAACAAAGAAGGTATTAAGGTGGATCCGGCAAAGATAGAAACTGTTGAAAAGTGGGAAACCCCGAAAACTCCGAAACACATACGCCAGTTTTTAGGACTAGCTGGTTACTACAGAAGGTTCATCCAAGACTTTTCCAGAATAGCAAAACCCTTGACTGCATTAACGCATAAAGGGAAGAAATTTGAATGGAATGATGAACAAGAGAAAGCGTTTCAGTTATTGAAGAAAAAGCTAACTACGACACCTATATTGTCATTGCCTGAAGGGAATGATGATTTTGTGATTTATTGTGATGCATCAAAGCAAGGTCTCGGTTGTGTATTAATGCAACGAACGAAGGTGATTGCTTATGCGTCTAGACAATTGAAGATTCACGAACAAAATTATACGACGCATGATTTGGAATTAGGCGCGGTTGTTTTTGCATTAAAGACTTGGAGGCACTACTTATATGGGGTCAAAAGTATTATATATACCGACCACAAAAGTCTTCAACACATATTTAATCAGAAACAACTGAATATGAGGCAGCGTAGGTGGATTGAATTATTGAATGATTACGATTTTGAGATTCGTTACCACCCGGGGAAGGCAAATGTGGTAGCCGATGCCTTGAGCAGGAAGGATAGAGAACCCATTCGAGTAAAATCTATGAATATAATGATTCATAATAACATTACTACTCAAATAAAGGAGGCGCAACAAAGAGTTTTAAAAGAGGGAAATTTAAAGGATGAAATACCCAAAGGATCGGAGAAGCATCTTAATATTCGGGAAGACGGAACCCGGTATAGGGCTGAAAGGATTTGGGTACCAAAATTTGGAGATATGAGAGAAATGGTACTTAGAGAAGCTCATAAAACCAGATACTCAATACATCCTGGAACGGGGAAGATGTACAAGGATCTCAAGAAACATTTTTGGTGGCCGGGTATGAAAGCCGATGTTGCTATATACGTAGGAGAATGTTTGACGTGTTCTAAGGTCAAAGCTGAGCATCAGAAACCATCAGGTCTACTTCAACAACCCGAAATCCCGAAATGGAAATGGGAAAACATTACCATGGATTTCATCACTAAATTGCCAAGGACTGCAAGTGGTTTTGATACTATTTGGGTAATAGTTGATCGTCTCACCAAATCAGCACACTTCCTACCAATAAGAGAAGATGACAAGATGGAGAAGTTAGCACGACTGTATTTGAAGGAAGTCATCTCCAGACATGGAATACCAATCTCTATTATCTCTGATAGGGATGGCAGATTTATTTCAAGATTCTGGCAGACATTACAGCAAGCATTAGGAACTCGTCTAGACATGAGTACTGCCTATCATCCACAAACTGATGGGCAGAGCGAAAGGACGATACAAACGCTTGAAGACATGCTACGAGCATGTGTTATTGATTTCGGAAACAGTTGGGATCGACATCTACCGTTAGCAGAATTTTCCTACAACAACAGCTACCATTCAAGCATTGAGATGGCGCCGTTTGAAGCACTTTATGGTAGAAAGTGCAGGTCTCCGATTTGTTGGAGTGAGGTGGGGGATAGACAGATTACGGGTCCGGAGATTATACAAGAAACTACCGAGAAGATCATCCAAATTCAACAACGGTTGAAAACCGCCCAAAGTCGACAAAAGAGCTACGCTGACATTAAAAGAAAAGATATAGAATTTGAAATTGGAGAGATGGTCATGCTTAAAGTTTCACCTTGGAAAGGCGTTGTTCGATTTGGTAAACGAGGGAAATTAAATCCAAGGTATATTGGACCATTCAAGATTATTGATCGTGTCGGACCAGTAGCTTACCGACTTGAGTTACCTCAACAACTCGCGGCTGTACATAACACTTTCCACGTCTCGAATTTGAAGAAATGTTTTGCTAAAGAAGATCTCACTATTCCGTTAGATGAAATCCAAATCAACGAAAAACTCCAATTCATCGAAGAACCCGTCGAAATAATGGATCGTGAGGTTAAAAGACTTAAGCAAAACAAGATACCAATTGTTAAGGTTCGATGGAATGCTCGTAGAGGACCCGAGTTCACCTGGGAGCGTGAAGATCAGATGAAGAAGAAATACCCGCATCTATTTCCAGAAGATTCGTCAACACCTTCAACAGCTTAAAATTTCGGGACGAAATTTATTTAACGGGTAGGTACTGTAGTGACCCGAACTTTTCCATGTTTATATATATTAATTGAGATTGATGTTTACATGATTAAATGTTTCCAACATGTTAAGCAATCAAACTTGTTAAGACTTGATTAATTGAAATAGGTTTCATATAGACAATTGACCACCCAAGTTGACCGGTGATTCACGAACGTTAAAACTTGTAAAAAACTATATGATGACATATATATGGTTATATATATAGTTAACATGATATTATGATAAGTAAACATATCATTAATTATATTAACAATGAACTACATATGTAAAAACAAGACTACTAACTTAATGATTTTGAAACGAGACATATATGTAACGTTTATCGTTGTAACGACATTTAATGTATATATATCATATTAAGAGATATTCGTACATCATAATATCATGATAATATAATAATTTAAAATCTCTTTTGTTATTATAAACATTGGGTTAACAACATTTAACAAGATCGTTAACCTAAAGGTTTCAAAACAACACTTACATGTAACGACTAACGATGACTTAACGACTCAGTTAAAATGTATATACATGTAGTGTTTTAATATGTATTTATACACTTTTGAAAGACTTCAATACACTTATCAAAATACTTCTACTTAACAAAAATGCTTACAATTACATTCTCGTTCAGTTTCATCAACAATTCTACTCGTATGCACCCGTATTCGTACTCGTACAATACACAGCTTTTAGATGTATGTACTATTGGTATATACACTCCAATGATCAGCTCTTAGCAGCCCATGTGAGTCACCTAACACATGTGGGAACCATCATTTGGCAACTAGCATGAAATATCTCATAAGATTACAAAAATATGAGTAATCATTCATGACTTATTTACATGAAAACAAAATTACATATCCTTTATATCTAATCCATACACCAACGACCAAAAACACCTACAAACACTTTCATTCTTCAATTTTCTTCATCTAATTGAACTCTCTCAAGTTCTATCTTCAAGTTCTAAGTGTTCTTCATAAATTCCAAAAGTTCTAGTTTCATAAAATCAAGAATACTTTCAAGTTTGCTAGCTCACTTCCAATCTTGTAAGGTGATCATCCAACCTCAAGAAATCTTTGTTTCTTACAGTAGGTTATCATTCTAATACAAGGTAATAATCATATTCAAACTTTGGTTCAATTTCTATAACTATAACAATCTTATTTCAAGTGATGATCTTACTTGAACTTGTTTTCGTGTCATGATTTTGCTTCAAGAACTTTGAGCCATCCAAGGATCCATTGAAGCTAGATCCATTTTTCTCTTTTCCAGTAGGTTCATCCAAGGAACTTAAGGTAGTAATGATGTTCATAACATCATTCGATTCATACATATAAAGCTATCTTATTCGAAGGTTTAAACTTGTAATCACTAGAACATAGTTTAGTTAATTCTAAACTTGTTCGCAAACAAAAGTTAATCCTTCTAACTTGACTTTTAAAATCAACTAAACACATGTTCTATATCTATATGATATGCTAACTTAATGATTTAAAACCTGGAAACACGAAAAACACCGTAAAACCGGATTTACGCCGTCGTAGTAACACCGCGGGCTGTTTTGGGTTAGTTAATTAAAAACTATGATAAACTTTGATTTAAAAGTTGTTATTCTGAGAAAATGATTTTTATTATGAACATGAAACTATATCCAAAAATTATGGTTAAACTCAAAGTGGAAGTATGTTTTCTAAAATGGTCATCTAGACGTCGTTCTTTCGACTGAAATGACTACCTTTACAAAAACGACTTGTAACTTATTTTTCCGACTAGAAACCTATACTTTTTTTGTTTAGATTCATAAAATAGAGTTCAATATGAAACCATAGCAATTTGATTCACTCAAAACGGATTTAAAATGAAGAAGTTATGGGTAAAACAAGATTGGATAATTTTTCTCATTTTAGCTACGTGAAAATTGGTAACAAATCTATTCCAACCATAACTTAATCAACTTGTATTATATATTATGTAATCTTGAGATACCATAGACACGTATACAATGTTTCGACCTATCATGTCGACACATCTATATATATTTCGGAACAACCATAGACACTCTATATGTGAATGTTGGAGTTAGCTATACAGGGTTGAGGTTGATTCCAAAATATATATAGTTTGAGTTGTGATCAATACTGAGATACGTATACACTGGGTCGTGGATTGATTCAAGATAATATTTATCGATTTATTTCTGTACATCTAACTGTGGACAACTAGTTGTAGGTTACTAACGAGGACAGCTGACTTAATAAACTTAAAACATCAAAATATATTAAAAGTGTTGTAAATATATTTTGAACATACTTTGATATATATGTATATATTGTTATAGGTTCGTGAATCAACCAGTGGCCAAGTCTTACTTCCCGACGAAGTAAAAATCTGTGAAAGTGAGTTATAGTCCCACTTTTAAAATCTAATATTTTTGGGATGAGAATACATGCAGGTTTTATAAATGATTTACAAAATAGACACAAGTACGTGAAACTACATTCTATGGTTGAATTATCGAAATCGAATATGCCCCTTTTTATTAAGTCTGGTAATCTAAGAATTAGGGAACAGACACCCTAATTGACGCGAATCCTAAAGATAGATCTATTGGGCCTAACAAACCCCATCCAAAGTACCGGATGCTTTAGTACTTCGAAATTTATATCATATCCGAAGGGTGTCCCGGAATGATGGGGATATTCTTATATAAGCATCTTGTTATTGTCGGTTACCAGGTGTTCACCATATGAATGATTTTTATCTCTATGTATGGGATGTGTATTGGAAAATGAAATCTTGTGGTCTATTGTTACGATTTGATATATATAGGTTAAACCTATAACTCACCAACATTTTTGTTGACGTTTTAAGCATGTTTATTCTCAGGTGATTATTAAGAGCTTCCGCTGTCGCATACTTAAATAAGGACAAGATTTGGAGTCCATGCTTGTATGATATTGTGTAAAAACTGCATTCAAGAAACTTATTTTGTTGTAACATATTTGTATTGTAAACCATTATGTAATGGTCGTGTGTAAACAGGATATTTTAGATTATCATTATTTGATAATCTACGTAAAGCTTTTTAAACCTTTATTGATGAAATAAAGGTTATGGTTTGTTTAAAAATGAATGCAGTCTTTGAAAAACGTCTCATATAGAGGTCAAAACCTCGCAACGAAATCAATTAATATGGAACGTTTTTAATCAATAAGAACGGGACATTTCATCTTCTTCCGGTTCCGATTCTTCTTCCGGTTCCTCTTCGGGAACTTGTGAATCAGTCCACAAATCATTCCAATTTACATTTGACTCTTCATTATTATTAGGTGAGTCAATGGGACTTGTTCTAGAGGTAGACATCTATCACATAATATCAAACACGTTAAGAGATTAATATATCACATACTATTCATATCTTATCGTATCTACTAATTTACATATTAGCGTATCTGTTATTGTTACCTTTGCCTGACAGCTTCCGTAGATTCCTCCGTAACTTATGGGATTTTAGTATTATATATGCATATGTAAATTATGTATTGCGGGGTACTAATATACATCTTATAATCTATTTCTTATCGAAAATCCTCCATCTGATCGTACGAGATGAATCCTGCAACCAGTTCGAGTCCCTCAGATTCCGATAGCTATTCCGATAGTTATTCCGACAGCTATTCCGACATAGATGTTCACCTGAGCTCCGAAAACAGCATCATCGGCATGAATCAACCAATCAGCCATTATCAATTCATCTGATGGGTTCGTAGTCGACTTAATTAATGGAAATGCGCAGAAGGCAAACCCTTCCACCAACCGAATTCACCTCTTGACAATGAACCTGAAGCGTTTACCGGCGAACCTGTTCGAGACACCATTTTCAGTCTCATTTTCAGGGTAACTCGACAAGATTATATTCTATCCACAATTCTGAACCTTATTCATCCGCTCGTTCCGACCGACAATCATCCTGAAGTAATAAGTCAACGAACTTCGCGCTCGAATAATCAATTCGAAGAATATGGTGCAAAATGTACCAGCTTCAGCAACATCACCGGCACCAACAGTACCATCAATAACAGCACCAGTACCATCAACAATCCATGCTTCAATATCATCATCTGTACTTTGAGTATGATCTTCGTTCTACGTATCGTTCTACCTCATTTATCTTCGTTCGACATGACGAATATGTAATCTCTAAAGTTTTAGAGATTAGTTATTCTAGTTCCAACCGAAAAACAAATGAGTTTAATATCATATTAACTCATTAAATCCATGAATACATCTGAAGAAAATATATATATATGTATATATGTTTTCATAAAGATTGTAATTAAAAATTCTCTTGTACAAACTGTTAATGGTGAAAATATTTTAACGGGTAGGTAATACCCGAGGACTATTTAAATTTCACATTAATAAGTTACATTGTACGTTCTTCGAATCTATTTCAACAGTCATATACTATCCTACTTACATTCACCGATATACAAATCCGTTCACCACCGAATAACCATATTCATCCAAATACATATTTGGATTTTGACCTATCAGAATCCAACAAGTGGCATAATGAAGAAATAATGGACGCAATAAAAATTGATTAGAAACAGATTAATTAACAATATGAAATTCTATTAAGAATCCACGCTGACAAAATCCTAGCTAACTGTTCCTAGCTAACTGTTAATTCCGTATTACCATTTAATTATCGCAATTTATTTATCGCAGTTTATTTATCGCAATTTACATTCTCGCAATTTTATTTATCGTCATTTAATTTCTGTTATTTACTTTACGCACTGTATTTATCATCATTTAATTTCTGTTATTTATTTTACGCACTTTAAATATCGGGACATGTATACAAGGTTTTGACATATCATATCGACGCATCTATATATATTATTTGGAATCACCATAGACACTCTATATATGGACTCCAAATCTTGTCCTTATTTAAGTATGCGACAGCGGAAGCTCTTAATAATCACCTGAGAATAAACATGCTTAAAACGTCAACAAAAATGTTGGTGAGTTATAGGTTTAACCTATATATATCAAATCGTAACAATAGACCACAAGATTTCATATTTCAATACACATCCCATACATAGAGATAAAAATCATTCATATGGTGAACACCTGGTAACCGACAATAACAAGATGCATATATAAGAATATCCCCATCATTCCGGGACACCCTTCGGATATGATATAAATTTCGAAGTACTAAAGCATCCGGTACTTTGGATGGGGTTTGTTAGGCCCAATAGATCTATCTTTAGGATTCGCGTCAATTAGGGTGTCTGTTCCCTAATTCTTAGATTACCAGACTTAATAAAAAGGGGCATATTCGATTTCGATAATTCAACCATAGAATGTAGTTTCACGTACTTGTGTCTATTTTGTAAATCATTTATAAAACCTGCATGTATTCTCATCCCAAAAATATTAGATTTTAAAAGTGGGACTATAACTCACTTTCACAGATTTTTACTTCGTCGGGAAGTAAGACTTGGCCACTGGTTGATTCACGAACCTATAACAATATATACATATATATCAAAGTATGTTCAAAATATATTTACAACACTTTTAATATATTTTGATGTTTTAAGTTTATTAAGTCAGCTGTCCTCGTTAGTAACCTACAACTAGTTGTCCACAGTTAGATGTACAGAAATAAATCGATAAATATTATCTTGAATCAATCCACGACCCAGTGTATACGTATCTCAGTATTGATCACAACTCAAACTATATATATTTTGGAATCAACCTCAACCCTGTATAGCTAACTCCAACATTCACATATAGAGTGTCTATGGTTGTTCCGAAATATATATAGATGTGTCGACATGATAGGTCGAAACATTGTATACGTGTCTATGGTATCTCAAGATTACATAATATATAATACAAGTTGATTAAGTTATGGTTGGAATAGATTTGTTACCAATTTTCACGTAGCTAAAATGAGAAAAATTATCCAATCTTGTTTTACCCATAACTTTTTCATTTTAAATCCGTTTTGAGTGAATCAAATTGCTATGGTTTCATATTGAACTCTATTTTATGAATCTAAACAAAAAAAGTATAGGTTTCTAGTCGGAAAAATAAGTTACAAGTTGTTTTTGTAAAGGTAGTCATTTCAGTCGAAAGAACGACGTCTAGATGACCATTTTAGAAAACATACTTCCACTTTGAGTTTAACCATAATTTTTGGATATAGTTTCATGTTCATAATAAAAATCATTTTCTCAGAATAACAACTTTTAAATCAAAGTTTATCATAATTTTTAATTAACTAACCCAAAACAGCCCGCGGTGTTACTACGACGGCGTAAATCCGGTTTTACGGTGTTTTTCGTGTTTCCAGGTTTTAAATCATTAAGTTAGCATATCATATAGATATAGAACATGTGTTTAGTTGATTTTAAAAGTCAAGTTAGAAGGATTAACTTTTGTTTGCGAACAAGTTTAGAATTAACTAAACTATGTTCTAGTGATTACAAGTTTAAACCTTCGAATAAGATAGCTTTATATGTATGAATCGAATGATGTTATGAACATCATTACTACCTTAAGTTCCTTGGATGAACCTACTGGAAAAGAGAAAAATGGATCTAGCTTCAATGGATCCTTGGATGGCTCAAAGTTCTTGAAGCAAAATCATGACACGAAAACAAGTTCAAGTAAGATCATCACTTGAAATAAGATTGTTATAGTTATAGAAATTGAACCAAAGTTTGAATATGATTATTACCTTGTATTAGAATGATAACCTACTGTAAGAAACAAAGATTTCTTAAGGTTGGATGATCACCTTACAAGATTGGAAGTGAGCTAGCAAACTTGAAAGTATTCTTGATTTTATGAAACTAGAACTTTTGGAATTTATGAAGAACACTTAGAACTTGAAGATAGAACTTGAGAGAGTTCAATTAGATGAAGAAAATTGAAGAATGAAAGTGTTTGTAGGTGTTTTTGGTCGTTGGTGTATGGATTAGATATAAAGGATATGTAATTTTGTTTTCATGTAAATAAGTCATGAATGATTACTCATATTTTTGTAATCTTATGAGATATTTCATGCTAGTTGCCAAATGATGGTTCCCACATGTGTTAGGTGACTCACATGGGCTGCTAAGAGCTGATCATTGGAGTGTATATACCAATAGTACATACATCTAAAAGCTGTGTATTGTACGAGTACGAATACGGGTGCATACGAGTAGAATTGTTGATGAAACTGAACGAGAATGTAATTGTAAGCATTTTTGTTAAGTAGAAGTATTTTGATAAGTGTATTGAAGTCTTTCAAAAGTGTATAAATACATATTAAAACACTACATGTATATACATTTTAACTGAGTCGTTAAGTCATCGTTAGTCGTTACATGTAAGTGTTGTTTTGAAACCTTTAGGTTAACGATCTTGTTAAATGTTGTTAACCCAATGTTTATAATATCAAAAGAGATTTTAAATTATTATATTATCATGATATTATGATGTACAAATATCTCTTAATATGATATATATACATTAAATGTCGTTACAACGATAAACGTTACATATATGTCTCGTTTCAAAATCATTAAGTTAGTAGTCTTGTTTTTACATATTTAGTTCATTGTTAATATAATTAATGATATGTTTACTTATCATAATATCATGTTAACTATATATATAACCATATATATGTCATCATATAGTTTTTTTTTACAAGTTTTAACGTTCGTGAATCACCGGTCAACTTGGGTGGTCAATTGTCTATATGAAACCTATTTCAATTAATCAAGTCTTAACAAGTTTGATTGCTTAACATGTTGGAAACATTTAATCATGTAAACATCAATCTCAATTAATATATATAAACATGGAAAAGTTCGGGTCACTACAGTACCTACCCGTTAAATAAATTTCGTCCCGAAATTTTAAGCTGTTGAAGGTGTTGACGAATCTTCTGGAAATAGATGCGGGTATTTCTTCTTCATCTGATCTTCACACTCCCAGGTGAACTCGGGTCCTCTACGAGCATTCCATCGAACCTTAACAATTGGTATCTTGTTTTGCTTAAGTCTTTTAACCTCACGATCCATTATTTCGACGGGTTCTTCGATGAATTGGAGTTTTTCGTTGATTTGGATTTCATCTAACGGAATAGTGAGATCTTCTTTAGCAAAACATTTCTTCAAATTCGAGACGTGGAAAGTGTTATGTACAGCCGCGAGTTGTTGAGGTAACTCAAGTCGGTAAGCTACTGGTCCGACACGATCAATAATCTTGAATGGTCCAATATACCTTGGATTTAATTTCCCTCGTTTACCAAATCGAACAACGCCTTTCCAAGGTGAAACTTTAAGCATGACCATCTCTCCAATTTCAAATTCTATATCTTTTCTTTTAATGTCAGCGTAGCTCTTTTGTCGACTTTGGGCGGTTTTCAACCGTTGTTGAATTTGGATGATCTTCTCGGTAGTTTCTTGTATAATCTCCGGACCCGTAATCTGTCTATCCCCCACCTCACTCCAACAAATCGGAGACCTGCACTTTCTACCATAAAGTGCTTCAAACGGTGCCATCTCAATGCTTGAATGGTAGCTGTTGTTGTAGGAAAATTCTGCTAACGGTAGATGTCTATCCCAACTGTTTCCGAAATCAATAACACATGCTCGTAGCATGTCTTCAAGCGTTTGTATCGTCCTTTCGCTCTGCCCATCAGTTTGTGGATGATAGGCAGTACTCATGTCTAGACGAGTTCCTAATGCTTGCTGTAATGTCTGCCAGAATCTTGAAATAAATCTGCCATCCCTATCAGAGATAATAGAGATTGGTATTCCATGTCTGGAGACGACTTCCTTCAAATACAGTCGTGCTAACTTCTCCATCTTGTCATCTTCTCTTATTGGTAGGAAGTGTGCTGATTTGGTGAGACGATCAACTATTACCCAAATAGTATCAAAACCACTTGCAGTCCTTGGCAATTTAGTGATGAAATCCATGGTAATGTTTTCCCATTTCCATTCCGGGATTTCGGGTTGTTGAAGTAGACCTGATGGTTTCTGATGCTCAGCTTTGACCTTAGAACACATCAAACATTCTCCTACGTATTTAGCAACATCGGCTTTCATACCCGGCCACCAAAAATGTTTCTTGAGATCCTTGTACATCTTCCCCGTTCCAGGATGTATTGAGTATCTGGTTTTATGAGCTTCTCTAAGTACCATTTCTCTCATATCTCCAAATTTTGGTACCCAAATCCTTTCAGCCCTATACCGGGTTCCGTCTTCCCGAATATTAAGATGCTTCTCCGATCCTTTGGGTATTTCATCCTTTAAATTTCCCTCTTTTAAAACTCCTTGTTGCGCCTCCTTTATTTGAGTAGTAATGTTATTATGAATCATTATATTCATAGATTTTACTCGAATGGGTTCTCTATCCTTCCTGCTCAAGGCATCGGCTACCACATTTGCCTTCCCCGGGTGGTAACGAATCTCAAAATCGTAATCATTCAATAATTCAATCCACCTACGCTGCCTCATATTCAGTTGTTTCTGATTAAATATGTGTTGAAGACTTTTGTGGTCGGTATATATAATACTTTTGACCCCATATAAGTAGTGCCTCCAAGTCTTTAATGCAAAAACAACCGCGCCTAATTCCAAATCATGCGTCGTATAATTTTGTTCGTGAATCTTCAATTGTCTAGACGCATAAGCAATCACCTTCGTTCGTTGCATTAATACACAACCGAGACCTTGCTTTGATGCGTCACAATAAATCACAAAATCATCATTCCCTTCAGGCAATGACAATATAGGTGCCGTAGTTAGCTTTTTCTTCAATAACTGAAACGCTTTCTCTTGTTCATCATTCCATTCAAATTTCTTCCCTTTATACGTTAATGCAGTCAAGGGTTTTGCTATTCTGGAAAAGTCTTGGATGAACCTTCTGTAGTAACCAGCTAGTCCTAAAAACTGGCGTATGTGTTTCGGAGTTTTCGGGGTTTCCCAGTTTTCAACAGTTTCTATCTTTGCCGGATCCACCTTAATACCTTCTTTGTTCACTATGTGACCGAGGAATTGAACTTCTTCCAACCAAAATGCACACTTTGAAAACTTAGCGTACAATTCTTCCTTCCTCAATACTTCTAACACCTTTCTCAAATGTTCACCGTGTTCTTGGTCATTCTTTGAGTAAATAAGTATGTCATCAATGAAAACAATGACAAACTTGTCAAGGTATGGTCCACACACTCGGTTCATAAGGTCCATGAACACAGCTGGTGCATTAGTTAAACCAAACGGCATGACCATAAACTCGTAATGACCGTAACGTGTTCTGAAAGCAGTCTTTGGAATATCATCTTCTTTCACCCGCATTTGATGATACCCGGAACGTAAGTCAATCTTTGAATAAACAGACGAGCCTTGTAGTTGATCAAATAAGTCGTCGATTCTCGGTAGTGGGTAGCGGTTCTTGATGGTAAGTTTGTTCAACTCTCGGTAGTCGATACACAACCTGAATGTACCATCTTTCTTCTTGACAAACAAAACAGGAGCTCCCCACGGTGATGTGCTTGGTCGAATGAAACCACGCTCTAAAAGTTCTTGTAATTGGCTTTGCAGTTCTTTCATCTCGCTGGGTGCGAGTCTGTAAGGAGCACGAGCTATTGGTGCAGCTCCTGGTACAAGATCTATTTGAAATTCAACGGATCGATGTGGGGGTAATCCCGGTAATTCTTTCGGAAATACATCGGGAAATTCTTTTGCAATGGGAACATCATTGATGCTCTTTTCTTCAGTTTGTACTTTCTCGACGTATGCTAGAACAGCATAGCAACCTTTTCTTATTAGTTTTTGTGCCTTCAAATTACTAATAAGATGTAGCTTCGTGTTGCCCTTTTCTCCGTACACCATTAAGGGTTTTCCTTTTTCTCGTATAATGCGAATTGCATTTTTGTAACAAACGATCTCCGCTTTCACTTCTTTCAACCAGTCCATACCGATTATCACATCAAAACTCCCTAACTCTACTGGTATCAAATCAATCTTAAATGTTTCGCTAACCAGTTTAATTTCTCGATTTCGACATATATTATCTGCTGAAATTAATTTACCATTTGCTAATTCGAGTAAAAATTTACTATCCAAAGGCGTCAATGGACAACTTAATTTAGCACAAAAATCTCTACTCATATAGCTTCTATCCGCACCCGAATCAAATAAAACGTAAGCAGATTTATTGTCAATAAGAAACGTACCCGTAACAAGCTCCGGGTCTTCCTGTGCCTCTACCGCATTAATATTGAAAACTCTTCCACGGCCTTGTCCATTCGTGTTCTCCTGGTTCGGGCAATTTCTAATAATGTGGCCTGGTTTTCCACATTTATAACAAACTACATTGGCATAACTTGCTCCGACACTACTTGCTCCGCCATTACTCGTTCCGACACCATTTGTTCCTTTCGTTCTATTAACCCCTGGTCCGTAGACCTCACACTTCGCCGCGCTATGACCATTTCTTTTACACTTGTTGCAAAATTTGGTGCAGAACCCCGAGTGATTCTTTTCACACCTTTGGCATAGTTGCTTCTGATTGTTGTTGTTGTTGCGGTTATTATTGTTGTTGGGATGATTGTTGTAGTTGCTGTTGTTGTTGTTGTTGTTGTTGTTGTTGTTGTTGTTGGGCCGTTTGTTGTAGTTGCGATTGATGTTGCGATTGTTGGGATAATTGTTGCGATTATTGTTGTAATTGCTGTTGTTGTTGTATTGGTGATTCTTATCACCGTTTTCCTCCCACTTTCTTTTAACTTGCTTCACATTGGCCTCTTCAGCAGTCTGTTCTTTAATTCTTTCTTCAATCTGGTTCACTAGTTTGTGAGCCATTCTACATGCCTGTTGTATGGAGGCGGGCTCGTGTGAACTTATATCTTCTTGGATTCTTTCCGGTAATCCTTTCACAAACGCGTCGATCTTCTCTTCCTCATCTTCGAATGCTCCCGGACACAATAGGCACAATTCTGTGAATCGTCTTTCGTACGTGGTAATATCAAATCCTTGGGTTCGTAACCCTCTAAGTTCTGTCTTGAGCTTATTGACCTCGGTTCTGGGACGGTACTTCTCGTTCATCAAGTGCTTGAATGCTGACCACGGTAGTGCGTACGCATCATCTTGTCCCACTTGCTCTAGATAGGTATTCCACCATGTTAACGCAGAACCTGTGAAGGTATGCGTAGCGTACTTCACTTTGTCCTCTTCAGTACACTTACTTATGGCAAACACCGATTCAACCTTCTCGGTCCACCGTTTCAATCCGATCGGTCCTTCGGTTCCATCAAATTCCAAAGGTTTGCAGGCAGTGAATTCTTTGTAGGTGCATCCTACACGATTTCCTGTACTGCTAGATCCAAGGTTATTGTTGGTATGTAGCGCAGCCTGTACTGCAGCTATGTTTGAAGCTAGAAAAGTACGGAATTCCTCTTCATTCATATTCACGGTGTGTCGAGTAGTCGGTGCCATTTCCTTCAAAATAGTTAAATGGAACAAGTTAATCATACAGAATATTAAGAGTAGTTAATAGTATTTCGTAGCATAATATGAACTCATTTATAAAAGCTTTTTCTTCATATTAGCGTTTTATAAGTTTAAATTCGGGTAGTACCTACCCGTTAAGTTCATACTTAGTAGCTAATATACAATTCAACTACTACAATTCTATATGAAAAACTGATTATAATAATATTTCGCGTTCAAACTTTTATACAATATTTTACAAACTTACAATACCGCTTATTTTACATAAAGCATGAAATATAGCACACAATAACTTTGATACAAGATAGTTGTGAAGACAATTCTAGCTAGTACATAAGTCGTTCAGCAAAGGCAATAAAGACACGTAATTCATACGTCCAGAAACAAGTCATGCATTCTGGTTTTACTAGGACTACTTCCCATCCTTGGTCTTGTGCAACATAACCGTTATGGCCGTTGATAAGACAGCGTGTTGTAACGTCATCAAAGGGACGAGGGTTACGTAATGTCCAACAGTCCCGTAATAATCTAAAAACCTCATTTCTTACCCCAATTACCGACTCCGTCACTTGTGGAAACGTTTTGTTTAATAGTTGTAGCCCGATGTTCTTGTTCTCACTTTGGTGAGAAGCGAACATTACTAATCCGTAAGCATAACATGCTTCTTTATGTTGCATGTTAGCCGCTTTTTCTAAATCACGAAGTCCAATATTCGGATATATTGAGTCAAAATAATTTCTTAACCCGTTGCGTAAAATAGCATTTGGGTTCCCCGCAATATATGCGTCAAAGTAAACACATCGTAACTTATGGGTTTCCCAATGTGATATCCCCCATCTTTCAAACGAAAGTCTCTTATAAACCAAGACATTCTTGGAACGTTCTTCGAATGTCTTACAAACTGATCTCGCCTTAAATAGTTGTGCCGAAGAATTCTGGCCGACTCTAGACAAGATTTCATCAATCATGTCTCCGGGTAGGTCTCTTAAAATATTGGGTTGTCTATCCATTTTGTGTTTTTAAACTGTAAAATAGACAAGAGTTAGATTCATAAAAAAAATACTTATTAATACAAGCAATTTTTACATATATCATAAAGCATAAGAACACTATATTCCATATATTACACCACACGAATACAACTATCTTATTCCGACTCGCTCGTTTCTTCTTCTTCGGTTTTGGTTCGTTTTGCCAAGTTTCTAGGGATATATGATGTTCCCCTAATACGAGCCGTCGTTGTCCACATTGGTTTAGAAAAACCTGGTGGTTTAGAGGTTCCCGGGTCATTGTTACAACTTAAGGACTTCGGGGGTTGACGATACATATAAAGTTCATCGGGGTTGGAATTAGATTTCTCTATTTTTATGCCCTTTCCCTTATTATTTTCTTTTGCCTTTTTAAATTCAGTTGGGGTAATTTCTATAACATCATCGGAATTCTCGTCGGAATCCGATTCATCGGAGAATTGGTAATCCTCCCAATATTTTGCTTCCTTGGCGGAAACACCATTGACCATAATTAACTTTGGTCGGTTGGTTGAGGATTTTCTTTTACTTAACCGTTTTATTATTTCCCCCACCGGTTCTATTTCTTCATCCGGTTCCGATTCTTCTTCCGGTTCCGATTCTTCTTCCGGTTCCGACTCTTCTTCCGGTTCCTCTTCGGGAACTTGTGAATCAGTCCACAAATCATTCCAATTTACATTTGACTCTTCATTATTATTAGGTGAGTCAATGGGACTTGTTCTAGAGGTAGACATCTATCACATAATATCAAACACGTTAAGAGATTAATATATCACATAATATTAATATATTATTATTAGTATTATTATTATTATTAATATATATTATATTATTAATATGTAGTTATATTTCACTCTTCTATGTTAGCTTCATTCGTACTCTTCATATAAATGGATTGTTTATCCAAATTATTCGCTGATGATAAAACTCTAATTTTCAGCCCGTATGCATCATGAAAAATACTTATTATCATTCACGACCTTTCCACTCAAATTTCGGGACGAAATTTCTTTAACGGGTAGGTACTGTGACAACCCGAAAATATCCAACCAAATTTAAACTTTAATCTTTATATGTTTCTGACACGATAAGCAATATTTGTTAAGTTAAATTGCAAGAATTTTAAACTATGTTCATACATTCATTCAACCTCAACCAAGTTTCAACGATTCACGAACCATTAAATGAATATGATTATATATGTATATGTGTATATATATTATAACTTGAAACGTAAACAAAATATTAGATTAAATACTTTATGTGATTGTATCTGTTTCAAAATGTTTATCAATGGAATTAGAAGATAAGATCAAATGATTGAATTATCAGATATATTGAATTATGATTACAAGTCTCTGTTGAAAGGCCCACGTTGATTTGAGAAATCTTTTCATTTTAACAATATTCGGAAAATGGTAAAGTGATTTATAAATATGAACAAATTGTCAATCATTGAGAACTAGACAAAGGATAGTGGAAGATTGAATCTCATAAAGACTCGATTGATCTATTTAGTTTCAAACGTACAAAAAAGTTTTCAGTTTAAAAAGAACTTTATTATTAAAACGTATATAACTTTTATAAATATCTAGAACCACTTTTGACAACTCATTACTTAACTAGTATGATAAAGATAATGATATTTATATTTTATTTTATTAAATATATATAACGATTTAAATTAATATTATATATATTTATACGCGTATTATACGTACATAGTTTTATACTTTTACTATACTTAAACTTTACCTTTACTTTATTTTTACTTTACTTTAACTTTAATAATTCATACTTTAATAATTCACTTTAATAATTCATACTTTAATAATTCACTTTAATAATTCATACTTTAATAATTCACTTTAATAATTCATACTTTAATAATTCACTTTAATAATTCAAAAATCTATTATAAATAGAATTCAATAGGTTTCATTATTTCATAGAAACTTGAAAATAGTTTTCTCTAAACTCTCTCAATCGATTTACATATATATATATATATATATATATATACTCCGTATTATCTCAAGATATTATTAGTATACATAAAATATTACGACGGAGTGCTGTCCGAGTGATTTCGAAGTTGTTTTTTCGAGTGGGATAGGATTAAGAAAATTATGGGTTATAGCTATGGAGGTGATTGAGTATGGTTCATGGGTATGCTCGTGAGGTCAATATAGTGTTTATCATCTCCGTTGCGTTTACGTACCTTTCCTGCAATATTGAATCTCAATATTGATATGTGAGTACTCATAATTTAATTTTTACATACTAATAGTGTATCCCTGACTAGTGCTCGAGTATATAGGATTATGCATGCTTGTACTTTTGATATTGCCATTAGATAGGTTATGTTGATTCCTGAATTAGTTACATATACGATTGAGATAAGGTATAAGATATGCATGTCATTGGAAAGCTAGCGAAAAATAGTTGAATTTTGGTTTAAGAATCACTTGAATCCAAGTAATGGTTAGAAAGTTATGAAATAAACAAATTGCATAATTAATTTCGTAATTAAAATTGCTGATGATAATTAGTGAACTAATTTTCTGGGTTATAAAAAGTGTTTATTTGGATTCTACTCGTCGAGTAGATGAATTTTCATATAAAGCACGTCTCGTTTCGTTGAACGGTTGTCAAGTTATGGACAAAAGAAGTTTTGCAAATTTTGATGAAATGTCGAAACGGGAACTGAAATTCTCGCTGATCTGCGTTGTTTCATATATAAAAAAAAATACCACTGAATTCTTTGCTGTAAGGTCTAACAAACGACTCTGGCCGTTTGTCAATTCGAGCCTCGACGATTTTTCTAAAAATCATCAAAGTTGACGGTTTGGTCACATTTTAAAATTCTAAAAAGAGCTGAAACTTTTTTATTTAAAAATGTCAGTTTTGTATCAGTTGTCATGGTCGGCCTGATATGTGTTTACTCTTGCCAAAAATCATGTTATATCTTTGTGGTAACGAGACTTTGTAGGCTTTGACCGTTTGTCAATACGAGTTTTGAGGAATTTTCTAAAAATCTCCAAAGTAGGCTACTCGGTCACTTTTGTAAATTTATTAAAGCTGAAAAATTAACTTTAAAACGCCGAAAACGCGTTGGCAACTACGAGTTGTCTAGGTTTAGTTTACTTCTGTAATATTTATGCTTAATCTTTTTGGTAATGTGTAACTTTTATCTTTGGCCGTTTATCAATCGGAGTTCCGATAATTTTTCTAAAAATAGCTGAAGTGGCCCGTTTAGTCATGTTTGACCGAAAATCATTTTTGCATAAGTTATTATATATTTGCATGCGACCTCATTTTTACTTTGACCTTTGACTTTTGACTTTAACCTTTGACTTTTGACTTTGAACTTTGACTTTTCCTGTTAACTTTTCAGTTAACTTTTTGTGTTGATTTTCTCTTAAAAAAAAAAAAAAAAAAAAAACCTAAAATACTATTTTATGATTATGAAACCATTTGTGTTACGTTGTTTCACACGTCACCTTTTACTAGAATCTTAATTGAGCATGAGTAATATAACATGTTACTATACTGTAGAGTCAGACTTGAGCTATAGGATAGGATTACACTATGACCTGACCTAAATTGCTATACAAATATTGACCAACATATAAATATATATAATTAATATAGGTTCGTGAATCCGAGGCCAACCTTGCACTTGTTCAATGACGTTATATGTATTTTTACTACGAAATACAGTATGGTGAGTTTCATTTTCTTTTTTACCCTTTATATTTTTGGGACTGAGAATACATGCGCTTTTATAAATGTTTGACGAAATAGACACAAGTAATTGAAACTACATTCTATGGTTGAATTATCGAAATCGAATATGCCCCTTTTTATTAAAGTCTGGTAATCTAAGAATTAGGGAACATACACCCTAATTGACGCGAATCCTAAAGATAGATCTATTGGGCCTAACAAACCCTATCCAAAGTACCGGATGCTTTAGTACTTCGAAATTTATATCATGTCCGAAGGAGGATCCCGGAATGATAGGGGATATTCTTATATGCATATTGTTAATGTCGGTTACCAGGTGTTCACCATATGAATGATTATTTTTGTCTCTATGCATGGGACGTATATTTATGAGAACTGGAAATGAAATTCTTGTGGTCTATTAAAATGATGGAAATAAATGATTATGATAAACTAATGAACTCACCAACCTTTTGGTTGACACTTTAAAGCATGTTTATTCTCAGGTGTTAAAGAAATCTTCCGCTGTGCATTTGCTCATTTTAAAGATATTACTTGGAGTCTTTCATAGCATATTTCGAAGAACGTTGCATTCGAGTCATTGAGTTCATCAAAGATTATTATTAAATCAATTTATAGTTGGATAGTGGATATTATGAAATGGTATGCATGCCTGTCAATTTTCGATGTAAAGAAAGATTGTCTTTTAAAAACGAATGCAATGTTTGTAAAATGTATCATATAGAGGTCAAATACCTCGCAATGTAATCAACTATTGTGAATCGTTTATAATGTAATAGATATAAATATATTATTGACAATACCTATCATATTATAAACATTGGGTTAACAACATTTAACAAGATCGTTACTCGAATTTAATATTAAACATAAATATAATATATATACTAATTAGTTAATATTAACAATTAATCAATATATTATTATTACTTGAAAACGTCTCATATTTAATATAACATAGATTAAATTGTATCATATTAAAAATTAGTGTATATGATATATGTATACTTTTAACATTAATATGTTGATATGATACATTTTATATTGCATTGGGTTAACAGAAATATATTTATCAACATTGGGTTAAAACAAATATATTTTGGTTTATAATTTTTAATATTATAAATAATAGAGATTGATATACATTATATTAATAATAATGTATATGTAATAATATGTTAACTATATTATTGTTGCGATTATTGTTGTAACACATGTTACCATTATATTATATATAGATAGTAATGTGTTGTGAATATGTAATAATTTATATTCAGTTGTATTGATTAAGTTGATGATTTTATATTATATATATTTAAATAGAAATGATTTTTTAAATTCGTTTTTGAAAAGACAAACTTTCATTACATCGAAAGTTGACAGGCATGCATACCATTTCATAATATATCCAACTATAATTGACTTAATAATAATCTTGATGAACTCAACGACTCGAATGCAACGTTTTTTGAAATATGTCATGAATGATTCCAAGTAATATCTTTAAAACAAGCAATTGCACAGCGGAAGACTTCTTTCATACCTGAGAATAAACATGCTTTAAAGTGTCAACCAAAAGGTTGGTGAGTTCATTAGTTTACATAAATAATCATTTCCATCATTTTAATAGACCACAAGATTTCATATTTCCATTTCTCATAAACATACGTCCCATGCATAGAGACAAAAATATCATTCATATGGATTGAACACCTGGTAACCGACATTCACAATATGCATATAGAATATCCCCATCATTCCGGGATCCTCCTTCGGACATGATATAAATTTCAAAGTACTAAAGCATCCGGTACTTTGGATGGGGCTTGTTGGGCCCGATAGATCTATCTTTAGAGTTCGCGTCAATTAGGGTGTCTGTTCCCTAATTCTTAGATTACCAGACTATATAAAAGGGGCATATTCGATTTCGATAATCCAACCATAGAATGTAGTTTCATCTACTCGTGTCTATTTCGTAAAACAGTTATAAAAGCAGCGCATGTATTCTCAGCCCAAAAATATAAAGAGAAAAAGGGAGTAAATGAAACTCACCTAATGTATTTTGTAGTAAAAATACATATAACGACATTGAACAAAAGTAAGGTTGGCCTCGGATTCACGAACCTATAATATTTATATATATATATTAACACATATAATGGTAATCGAACAAATTATGTATAATAAGTTTATTAATTGTTATTTTATTTATGTTTTTCATTAATAACCTGATTAGTTACATTTATTAATATTTATTGTAAAAAGTATTAATATAGTTACGTTATATGTAGTAAATATGATTTTATATAACTAATAGTTATTCGATAAAATAATACTGATAATAGTAGATAAAAAGTGTTTCATTCTATAATAATAATAATAATAATAATAATAATAAAAATAATAATAATAATAATAATAATAATAATAATAATAATAATAATAATAATAACAATAATAACAATAATAATAATAATAATAATAGTTAGGATAATAATAATAAAAATGATACTTTTAATAATAATGATAGAAAAATGATAATTTAAATAATACCTTGAATAATATTAATAATAATAATAATAATAATAATAAATACCTTACTGAAATGATAATTTTTAATATTTTTTTTTTAATAAAAATAATAATAACATACAATATTAGTAATAATAAAACTATAATGTCTATAATAATAATACTTTTACTAATAATGATGTTAATAATGATTTTACTAATAATAATACTTATAATAATAATAATAGTGATAATATCTAATTTGGATCATGACTTAATTATAGTTTTACTCATTTTCATATTTGTATTCATAATTTATATGTATATATAATATAATTATAATCCTTACAATAACTCTTATCATAATACTAACAATAATAATACTTATAACACCAATAATAACACAATTAATAATAATCTTAATAATAACAATAATAAAATTAATAAGAATAATACTAATAACAATAAACAATAATAAAAATTAATAATGAGAGTTATACCCTCCTAAACGTCATCGATCATAATCGTCATTCATCATCACCATCGTCCATGATCATCATGATCTTCATTATCGTCATCATCATACTCAATTCATAATCATAAAAAAAAATATTAATAATAGTTATTTCAGTAAGGTATTTATTATTATTATTATTATTATTATTAATATTATTCAAGGTATTATTTAAATTATCATTTTTCTATCATTATTATTAAAAGTATCATTTTTATTATTATTATCCTAACTATTATTATTATTATTATTATTGTTATTATTGTTATTATTATTATTATTATTATTATTATTATTATTATTATTATTATTTTTATTATTATTATTATTATTATTATTATAGAATGAAACACTTTTTATCTACTATTATCAGTATTATTTTATCGAATAACTATTAGTTATATAAAATCATATTTACTACATATAACGTAACTATATTAATACTTTTTACAATAAATATTAATAAATGTAACTAATCAGGTTATTAATGAAAAACATAAATAAAATAACAATTAATAAACTTATTATACATAATTTGTTCGATTACCATTATATGTGTTAATATATATATACAAATATTATAGGTTCGTGAATCCGAGGCCAACCTTACTTTTGATCAATGGTGTTATATGTATTTTTACTACAAAATACTGTGTGGTGAGTTATAGTCCCACTTTTTAAAATCTAATATTTTTGGGATGAGAATACATGCAGGTTTTATAAATGATTTACAAAATAGACACAAGTACGTGAAACTACATTCTATGGTTGAATTATCGAAATCGAATATGCTGTTTTTATTAAGTCTGGTAATCTAAGAATTAGGGAACAGACACCCTAATTGACGCGAATCCTAAAGATAGATCTATTGGGCCTAACAAACCCCATCCAAAGTACCGGATGCTTTAGTACTTCAAAATTTATATCATATCCGAAGGGTGTCCCGGAATGATGGGGATATTCTTATATATGCATCTTGTTATTGTCGGTTACCAGGTGTTCACCATATGAATGATATTTTTGTCTCTATGCATGGGACGTATGTTTATGAGAAATGGAAATATGAAATCTTGTGGTCTATTAAAATGATGGAAATGATTATTTATGTAAACTAATGAACTCACCAACCTTTTGGTTGACACTTTAAAGCATGTTTATTCTCAGGTATGAAAGAAGTCTTCCGCTGTGCAATTGCTTGTTTTAAAGATATTACTTGGAATCATTCATGACATATTTCAAAAAACGTTGCATTCGAGTCGTTGAGTTCATCAAGATTATTATTAAGTCAATTATAGTTGGATGTATTATGAAATGGTATACATGTCGTCAACTTTCAATGAAATGAAAGTTTGTCTTTTAAAAACGAATGCAATGTTTGTAAAAATGTATCATATAGAGGTCAAGTACCTCGCGATGTAATCAACTATTGTGATTCGTTTGTAATCGATGTGGACTTCGTCCGGATGGATTAGGACGGGTCCTTACAGAAATAAATCGATAAATATTATCTTGAATCAATCCACGACCCAGTGTATACGTATCTCAGTATTGATCACAACTCAAACTATATATATTTTGGAATCAACCTCAACCCTGTATAGCTAACTCCAACATTCACATATAGAGTGTCTATGGTTGTTCCGAAATATATATAGATGTGTCGACATGATAGGTCGAAACATTGTATACGTGTCTATGGTATCTCAAGATTACATATATGAACGTTAAAACTTGTAAAAACTATATGATGACATATATAATATTAATATATAATATTGTGAACCAAAGTTAGTATTTATATATTAGAACATATCATACACTTGGTTATCATGTATGTTGTTTGTTTGGGTGGAAATATTAGATTTTAGTAATTGTCGGTAACCTATATGGTGGATGTAACCAGTAATTTGAAGGTACAATGGCACCGTTTGAAGCACTTTATGGTAGAAAGTGCAGGTCTCCGATTTGTTGGAGTGAGGTGGGGGATAGACAGATTACGGGTCCGGAGATTATACAAGAAACTACCGAGAAGATCATCCAAATTCAACAACGGTTGAAAACCGCCCAAAGTCGACAAAAGAGCTACGCTGACATTAAAAGAAAAGATATAGAATTTGAAATTGGAGAGATGGTCATGCTTAAAGTTTCACCTTGGAAAGGCGTTGTTCGATTTGGTAAACGAGGGAAATTAAATCCAAGGTATATTGGACCATTCAAGATTATTGATCGTGTCGGACCAGTAGCTTACCGACTTGAGTTACCTCAACAACTCGCGGCTGTACATAACACTTTCCACGTCTCGAATTTGAAGAAATGTTTTGCTAAAGAAGATCTCACTATTCCGTTAGATGAAATCCAAATCAACGAAAAACTCCAATTCATCGAAGAACCCGTCGAAATAATGGATCGTGAGGTTAAAAGACTTAAGCAAAACAAGATACCAATTGTTAAGGTTCGATGGAATGCTCGTAGAGGACCCGAGTTCACCTGGGAGTGTGAAGATCAGATGAAGAAGAAATACCCGCATCTATTTCCAGAAGATTCGTCAACACCTTCAACAGCTTAAAATTTCGGGACGAAATTTATTTAACGGGTAGGTACTGTAGTGACCCGAACTTTTCCATGTTTATATATATTAATTGAGATTGATTTTTACATGATTAAATGTTTCCAACATGTTAAGCAATCAAACTTGTTAAGACTTGATTAATTGAAATAGGTTTCATATAGACAATTGACCACCCAAGTTGACCGGTGATTCACGAACGTTAAAACTTGTAAAAAAAACTATATGATGACATATATATGGTTATATATATAGTTAACATGATATTATGATAAGTAAACATATCATTAATTATATTAACAATGAACTAAATATGTAAAAACAAGACTACTAACTTAATGATTTTGAAACGAGACATATATGTAACGTTTATCGTTGTAACGACATTTAATGTATATATATCATATTAAGAGATATTTGTACATCATAATATCATGATAATATAATAATTTAAAATCTCTTTTGATATTATAAACATTGGGTTAACAACATTTAACAAGATCGTTAACCTAAAGGTTTCAAAACAACACTTACATGTAACGACTAACGATGACTTAACGACTCAGTTAAAATGTATATACATGTAGTGTTTTAATATGTATTTATACACTTTTGAAAGACTTCAATACACTTATCAAAATACTTCTACTTAACAAAAATGCTTACAATTACATTCTCGTTCAGTTTCATCAACAATTCTACTCGTATGCACCCGTATTCGTACTCGTACAATACACAGCTTTTAGATGTATGTACTATTGGTATATACACTCCAATGATCAGCTCTTAGCAGCCCATGTGAGTCACCTAACACATGTGGGAACCATCATTTGGCAACTAGCATGAAATATCTCATAAGATTACAAAAATATGAGTAATCATTCATGACTTATTTACATGAAAACAAAATTACATATCCTTTATATCTAATCCATACACCAACGACCAAAAACACCTACAAACACTTTCATTCTTCAATTTTCTTCATCTAATTGAACTCTCTCAAGTTCTATCTTCAAGTTCTAAGTGTTCTTCATAAATTCCAAAAGTTCTAGTTTCATAAAATCAAGAATACTTTCAAGTTTGCTAGCTCACTTCCAATCTTGTAAGGTGATCATCCAACCTCAAGAAATCTTTGTTTCTTACAGTAGTTTATCATTCTAATACAAGGTAATAATCATATTCAAACTTTGGTTCAATTTCTATAACTATAACAATCTTATTTCAAGTGATGATCTTACTTGAACTTGTTTTCGTGTCATGATTTTGCTTCAAGAACTTTGAGCCATCCAAGGATCCATTGAAGCTAGATCCATTTTTCTCTTTTCCAGTAGGTTCATCCAAGGAACTTAAGGTAGTAATGATGTTCATAACATCATTCGATTCATACATATAAAGCTATCTTATTCGAAGGTTTAAACTTGTAATCACTAGAACATAGTTTAGTTAATTCTAAACTTGTTCGCAAACAAAAGTTAATCCTTCTAACTTGACTTTTAAAATCAACTAAACACATGTTCTATATCTATATGATATGCTAACTTAATGATTTAAAACCTGGAAACACGAAAAACACCGTAAAACCGGATTTACGCCGTCGTAGTAACACCGCGGGCTGTTTTGGGTTAGTTAATTAAAAACTATGATAAACTTTGATTTAAAAGTTGTTATTCTGAGAAAATGATTTTTATTATGAACATGAAACTATATCCAAAAATTATGGTTAAACTCAAAGTGGAAGTATGTTTTCTAAAATGGTCATCTAGACGTCGTTCTTTCGACTGAAATGACTACCTTTACAAAAACAACTTGTAACTTATTTTTCCGACTAGAAACCTATACTTTTTTTGTTTAGATTCATAAAATAGAGTTCAATATGAAACCATAGCAATTTGATTCACTCAAAACGGATTTAAAATGAAAAAGTTATGGGTAAAACAAGATTGGATAATTTTTCTCATTTTAGCTACGTGAAAATTGGTAACAAATCTATTCCAACCATAACTTAATCAACTTGTATTATATATTATGTAATCTTGAGATACCATAGACACGTATACAATGTTTCGACCTATCATGTCGACACATCTATATATATTTCGGAACAACCATAGACACTCTATATGTGAATGTTGGAGTTAGCTATACAGGGTTGAGGTTGATTCCAAAATATATATAGTTTGAGTTGTGATCAATACTGAGATACGTATACACTGGGTCGTGGATTGATTCAAGATAATATTTATCGATTTATTTCTGTACATCTAACTGTGGACAACTAGTTGTAGGTTACTAACGAGGACAGCTGACTTAATAAACTTAAAACATCAAAATATATTAAAAGTGTTGTAAATATATTTTGAACATACTTTGATATATATGTATATATTGTTATAGGTTCGTGAATCAACCAGTGGCCAAGTCTTACTTCCCGACGAAGTAAAAATCTGTGAAAGTGAGTTATAGTCCCACTTTTAAAATCTAATATTTTTGGGATGAGAATACATGCAGGTTTTATAAATGATTTACAAAATAGACACAAGTACGTGAAACTACATTCTATGGTTGAATTATCGAAATCGAATATGCCCCTTTTTATTAAGTCTGGTAATCTAAGAATTAGGGAACAGACACCCTAATTGACGCGAATCCTAAAGATAGATCTATTGGGCCTAACAAACCCCATCCAAAGTACCGGATGCTTTAGTACTTCGAAATTTATATCATATCCGAAGGGTGTCCCGGAATGATGGGGATATTCTTATATATGCATCTTGTTATTGTCGGTTACCAGGTGTTCACCATATGAATGATTTTTATCTCTATGTATGGGATGTGTATTGAAATATGAAATCTTGTGGTCTATTGTTACGATTTGATATATATAGGTTAAACCTATAACTCACCAACATTTTTGTTGACGTTTTAAGCATGTTTATTCTCAGGTGATTATTAAGAGCTTCCGCTGTCGCATACTTAAATAAGGACAAGATTTGGAGTCCATGCTTGTATGATATTGTGTAAAAACTGCATTCAAGAAACTTATTTTGTTGTAACATATTTGTATTGTAAACCATTATGTAATGGTCGTGTGTAAACAGGATATTTTAGATTATCATTATTTGATAATCTACGTAAAGCTTTTTAAACCTTTATTGATGAAATAAAGGTTATGGTTTGTTTAAAAATGAATGCAGTCTTTGAAAAACGTCTCATATAGAGGTCAAAACCTCGCAACGAAATCAATTAATATGGAACGTTTTTAATCAATAATCCCGTTCTTATTGATTAAAAACGTTCCATATTAATTGATTTCGTTGCGAGGTTTTGACCTCTATATGAGACGTTTTTCAAAGACTGCATTCATTTTTAAAACAAACCATAACCTTTATTTCATAAATAAAGGTTTAAAAAGCTTTACGTAGATTATCAAATAATGATAATCTAAAATATCCTGTTTACACACGACCATTACATAATGGTTTACAATACAAATATGTTACATCGAAATCAGTTTCTTGAATGCAGTTTTTACACAATATCATACAAACATGGACTCCAAATCTTGTCCTTATTTTATTATGCAACAGCGGAAGCTCTTAATATTCACCTGAGAATAAACATGCTTTAAACGTCAACAAAAATGTTGGTGAGTTATAGGTTTAACCTATATATATCAAATCGTAACAATAGACCACAAGATTTCATATTTCAATACACATCCCATACATAGAGATAAAAATCATTCATATGGTGAACACCTGGTAACCGACAATAACAAGATGCATATATAAGAATATCCCCATCATTCCGGGACACCCTTCGGATATGATATAAATTTCGAAGTACTAAAGCATCCGGTACTTTGGATGGGGTTTGTTAGGCCCAATAGATCTATCTTTAGGATTCGCGTCAATTAGGGTGTCTGTTCCCTAATTCTTAGATTACCAGACTTAATAAAAAGGGGCATATTCGATTTCGATAATTCAACCATAGAATGTAGTTTCACGTACTTGTGTCTATTTTGTAAATCATTTATAAAACCTGCATGTATTCTCATCCCAAAAATATTAGATTTTAAAAGTGGGACTATAATTCACTTTCACAGATTTTTACTTCGTCGGGAAGTAAGACTTGGCCACTGTTGATTCACGAACCTATAACAATATATACATATATATTAAAGTATGTTCAAAATATATTTACAACACTTTTAAGATATTTTGATGTTTTAAGTTTATTAAGTCAGCTGTCCTCGTTAGTAACCTATAACTAGTTGTCCACAGTTAGATGTACAGAAATAAATCGATAAATATTATCTTGAATCAATCCACGACCCAGTGTATACGTATCTCAGTATTGATCACAACTCAAACTATATATATTTTGGAATCAACCTCAACCCTGTATAGCTAACTCCAACATTCACATATAGAGTGTCTATGGTTGTTCCGAAATATATATAGATGTGTCGACATGATAGGTCGAAACATTGTATACGTGTCTATGGTATCTCAAGATTACATAATATACAATACAAGTTGATTAAGTTATGGTTGGAATAGATTTGTTACCAATTTTCACGTAGCTAAAATGAGAAAAATTATCCAATCTTGTTTTACCCATAACTTCTTCATTTTAAATCCGTTTTGAGTGAATCAAATTGCTATGATTTCATATTGAACTCTATTTTATGAATCTAAACAGAAAAAGTATAGGTTTATAGTCGGAAAAATAAGTTACAAGTCGTTTTTGTAAAGGTAGTCATTTCAGTCGAAAGAACGACGTCTAGATGACCATTTTAGAAAACATACTTCCACTTTGAGTTTAACCATAATTTTTGGATATAGTTTCATGTTCATAATAAAAATCATTTTCTCAGAATAACAACTTTTAAATCAAAGTTTATCATAGTTTTTAATTAACTAACCCAAAACAGCCCGCGGTGTTACTACGACGGCGTAAATCCGGTTTTACGGTGTTTTTCGTGTTTCCAGGTTTTAAATCATTAAGTTAGCATATCATATAGATATAGAACATGTGTTTAGTTGATTTTAAAAGTCAAGTTAGAAGGATTAACTTTTGTTTGCGAACAAGTTTAGAATTAACTAAACTATGTTCTAGTGATTACAAGTTTAAACCTTCGAATAAGATAGCTTTATATGTATGAATCGAATGATGTTATGAACATCATTACTACCTTAATTTCCTTGGATAAACCTACTGGAAAAGAGAAAAATGGATCTAGCTTCAATGGATCCTTGGATGGCTCGAAGTTCTTGAAGCAGAATCATGACACGAAAACAAGTTCAAGTAAGATCATCACTTGAAATAAGATTGTTATAGTTATAGAAATTGAACCAAAGTTTGAATATGATTATTACCTTGTATTAGAATGATAACCTACTGTAAGAAACAAAGATTTCTTGAGGTTGGATGATCACCTTACAAGATTGGAAGTGAGCTAGCAAACTTGAAAGTATTCTTGATTTTATGAAACTAGAACTTTTGGAATTTATGAAGAACACTTAGAACTTGAAGATAGAACTTGAGAGAGATCAATTAGATGAAGAAAATTGAAGAATGAAAGTGTTTGTAGGTGTTTTTGGTCGTTGGTGTATGGATTAGATATAAAGGATATGTAATTTTGTTTTCATGTAAATAAGTCATGAATGATTACTCATATTTTTGTAATTTTATGAGATATTTCATGCTAGTTGCCAAATGATGGTTCCCACATGTGTTAGGTGACTCACATGGGCTGCTAAGAGCTGATCATTGGAGTGTATATACCAATAGTACATACATCTAAAAGCTGTGTATTGTACGAGTACGAATACAGGTGCATACGAGTAGAATTGTTGATGAAACTGAACGAGGATGTAATTGTAAGCATTTTTGTTAAGTAGAAGTATTTTGATAAGTGTATTGAAGTCTTTCAAAAGTGTATAAATACATATTAAAACGCTACATGTATATACATTTTAACTGAGTCGTTAAGTCATCGTTAGTCGTTACATGTAAGTGTTGTTTTGAAACCTTTAGGTTAACGATCTTGTTAAATATTGTTAACCCAATGTTTATAATATCAAATGAGATTTTAAATTATTATATTATCATGATATTATCATGTATGAATATCTCTTAATATGATATATATACATTAAATGTCTTTACAACGATAATCGTTACATATATGTCTCGTTTAAAAATCATTAAGTTAGTAGTCTTGTTTTTACATATGTAGTTCATTGTTAATATACTTTATGATATGTTTTCTTATCATAGTATCATGTTAACTATATATATATATATATATATATCCATATATATGTCATCATATAGTTTTTACAAGTTTTAACGTTCGTGAATCACCGATCAACTTGGGTGGTCAATTGTCTATATGAAACATATTTCAATTAATCAAGTCTTAACAAGTTTGATTGCTTAACATGTTGGAAACATTTAATCATGTAAATATCAATCTCAATTAATAGATATCACATAATTTCCTTCAAACATATATCATACATTAAAACAAAATAACATATATTAGATTTTAGTAATGTCAAAACAAGATACCAATTGTTAAGGTTCGATGGAATGCTCGTAAATGTAACACCCTAGGCAAATCCCACATCACCCACAGACATGAGTGATCATGGGATTATAAGGTAATACTCACGCTTAAATGACACAACGCGTTTTGGGATCACAGGCTGAGTAGAAGTGCGAGTACGTTGTGGTTAAGCGTGCTCGGGCGAGAGCACTACCAGGATGGGTGACCTCCTGGGAAAGTGCTTCTCGTGTGTGGTCGCCAAGAAAAAGCCGTGCGCCTACGGGCAAAGCGGACAATATTGTGGTCATGTTAAGCTGGGGTGTTACAGAATGGTATCAGAGCCACTCATGTGCCGTTGGGGGTGGTGGGGCAAACCTCATCGAGGACGATGAGTCCCTAAGGGGGGGTGAATGTAACACCCTAGGCAAATCCCACATCACCCACAGACATGAGTGATCATGGGATTATAAGGTAATACTCACGCTTAAATGACACAACGCGTTTTGGGATCACAGGCTGAGTAGAAGTGCGAGTACGTTGTGGTTAAGCGTGCTCGGGCGAGAGCACTACCAGGATGGGTGACCTCCTGGGAAAGTGCTTCTCGTGTGTGGTCGCCAAGAAAAAGCCGTGCGCCTACGGGCAAAGCGGACAATATTGTGGTCATGTTAAGCTGGGGTGTTACAGAACCAGTGGCCAAGTCTTACTTCTCGACGAAGTAAAAATCTGTGAAAGTGAGTTATAGTCCCACTTTTAAAATCTAATATTTTTGGGATGAGAATACATGCAGGTTTTATAAATGATTTACAAAATAGACACAAGTACGTGAAACTACATTCTATGGTTGAATTATCGAAATCGAATATGCCCCTTTTTATTAAGTCTGGTAATCTAAGAATTAGGGAACAGACACCCTAATTGACGCGAATCCTAAAGATAGATCTATTGGGCCTAACAAACCCCATCCAAAGTACCGGATGCTTTAGTACTTCGAAATTTATATCATATCCGAAGGGTGTCCCGGAATGATGGGGATATTCTTATATATGCATCTTGTTATTGTCGGTTACCAGGTGTTCACCATATGAATGATTTTTATCTCTATGTATGGGATGTGTATTGAAATATGAAATCTTGTGGTCTATTGTTACGATTTGATATATATAGGTTAAACCTATAACTCACCAACATTTTTGTTGACGTTTAAAGCATGTTTATTCTCAGGTGAATACTAAGAGGTTCCGCTGTTGAATATCTTTAGGATTCGCGTCAATTAGGGTGTCTGTTCCCTAATTCTTAGATTACCAGACTTAATAAAAAGGGGCATATTCGATTTCGATAATTCAACCATAGAATGTAGTTTCACGTACTTGTGTCTATTTTGTAAATCATTTATAAAACCTGCATGTATTCTCATCCCAAAAATATTAGATTTTAAAAGTGGGACTATAACTCACTTTCACAGATTTTTACTTCGTCGGGAAGTAAGACTTGGCCACTGGTTGATTCACGAACCTATAACAATATATACATATATATCAAAGTATGTTCAAAATATATTTACAACACTTTTAATATATTTTGATGTTTTAAGTTTATTAAGTCAGCTGTCCTCGTTAGTAACCTATAACTAGTTGTCCACAGTTAGATGTACAGAAATAAATCAATAAATATTATCTTGAATCAATCCACGACCCAGTGTATACGTATCTCAGTATTGATCACAACTCAAACTATATATATTTTGGAATCAACCTCAACCCTGTATAGCTAACTCCAACATTCACATATAGAGTGTCTATGGTTGTTCCGAAATATATATAGATGTGTCGACATGATAGGTCGAAACATTGTATACGTGTCTATGGTATCTCAAGATTACATAATATATAATACAAGTTGATTAAGTTATGGTTGGAATAGATTTGTTACCAATTTTCACGTAGCTAAAATGAGAAAAATTATCCAATCTTGTTTTACCCATAACTTTTTCATTTTAAATCCGTTTTGAGTGAATCAAATTGCTATGGTTTCATATTGAACTCTATTTTATGAATCTAAACAAAAAAAGTATAGGTTTCTAGTCGGAAAAATAAGTTACAAGTTGTTTTTGTAAAGGTAGTCATTTCAGTCGAAAGAACGACGTCTAGATGACCATTTTAGAAAACATACTTCCACTTTGAGTTTAACCATAATTTTTGGATATAGTTTCATGTTCATAATAAAAATCATTTTCTCAGAATAACAACTTTTAAATCAAAGTTTATCATAGTTTTTAATTAACTAACCCAAAACAGCCCGCGGTGTTACTACGACGGCGTAAATCCGGTTTTACGGTGTTTTTTCGTGTTTCCAGGTTTTAAATCATTAAGTTAGCATATCATATAGATATAGAACATGTGTTTAGTTGATTTTAAAAGTCAAGTTAGAAGGATTAACTTTTGTTTGCGAACAAGTTTAGAATTAACTAAACTATGTTCTAGTGATTACAAGTTTAAACCTTCGAATAAGATAGCTTTATATGTATGAATCGAATGATGTTATGAACATCATTACTACCTTAAGTTCCTTGGATGAACCTACTGGAAAAGAGAAAAATGGATCTAGCTTCAATGGATCCTTGGATGGCTCAAAGTTCTTGAAGCAAAATCATGACACGAAAACAAGTTCAAGTAAGATCATCACTTGAAATAAGATTGTTATAGTTATAGAAATTGAACCAAAGTTTGAATATGATTATTACCTTGTATTAGAATGATAACCTACTGTAAGAAACAAAGATTTCTTGAGGTTGGATGATCACCTTACAAGATTGGAAGTGAGCTAGCAAACTTGAAAGTATTCTTGATTTTATGAAACTAGAACTTTTGGAATTTATGAAGAACACTTAGAACTTGAAGATAGAACTTGAGAGAGTTCAATTAGATGAAGAAAATTGAAGAATGAAAGTGTTTGTAGGTGTTTTTGGTCGTTGGTGTATGGATTAGATATAAAGGATATGTAATTTTGTTTTCATGTAAATAAGTCATGAATGATTACTCATATTTTTGTAATCTTATGAGATATTTCATGCTAGTTGCCAAATGATGGTTCCCACATGTGTTAGGTGACTCACATGGGCTGCTAAGAGCTGATCATTGGAGTGTATATACCAATAGTACATACATCTAAAAGCTGTGTATTGTACGAGTACGAATACGGGTGCATACGAGTAGAATTGTTGATGAAACTGAACGAGAATGTAATTGTAAGCATTTTTGTTAAGTAGAAGTATTTTGATAAGTGTATTGAAGTCTTTCAAAAGTGTATAAATACATATTAAAACACTACATGTATATACATTTTAACTGAGTCGTTAAGTCATCGTTAGTCGTTACATGTAAGTGTTGTTTTGAAACCTTTAGGTTAACGATCTTGTTAAATGTTGTTAACCCAATGTTTATAATAACAAAAGAGATTTTAAATTATTATATTATCATGATATTATGATGTACGAATATCTCTTAATATGATATATATACATTAAATGTCGTTACAACGATAAACGTTACATATATGTCTCGTTTCAAAATCATTAAGTTAGTAGTCTTGTTTTTACATATTTAGTTCATTGTTAATATAATTAATGATATGTTTACTTATCATAATATCATGTTAACTATATATATAACCATATATATGTCATCATATAGTTTTTTTTTACAAGTTTTAACGTTCGTGAATCACCGGTCAACTTGGGTGGTCAATTGTCTATATGAAACCTATTTCAATTAATCAAGTCTTAACAAGTTTGATTGCTTAACATGTTGGAAACATTTAATCATGTAAACATCAATCTCAATTAATATATATAAACATGGAAAAGTTCGGGTCACTACAGTACCTACCCGTTAAATAAATTTCGTCCCGAAATTTTAAGCTGTTGAAGGTGTTGACGAATCTTCTGGAAATAGATGCGGGTATTTCTTCTTCATCTGATCTTCACGCTCCCAGGTGAACTCGAGTCCTCTACGAGCATTCCATCGAACCTTAACAATTGGTATCTTGTTTTGCTTAAGTCTTTTAACCTCACGATCCATTATTTCGACGGGTTCTTCGATGAATTGGAGTTTTTCGTTGATTTGGATTTCATCTAACGGAATAGTGAGATCTTCTTTAGCAAAACATTTCTTCAAATTCGAGACGTGGAAAGTGTTATGTACAGCCGCGAGTTGTTGAGGTAACTCAAGTCGGTAAGCTACTGGTCCGACACGATCAATAATCTTGAATGGTCCAATATACCTTGGATTTAATTTCCCTCGTTTACCAAATCGAACAACGCCTTTCCAAGGTGAAACTTTAAGCATGACCATCTCTCCAATTTCAAATTCTATATCTTTTCTTTTAATGTCAGCGTAGCTCTTTTGTCGACTTTGGGCGGTTTTCAACCGTTGTTGAATTTGGATGATCTTCTCGGTAGTTTCTTGTATAATCTCCGGACCCGTAATCTGTCTATCCCCCACCTCACTCCAACAAATCGGAGACCTGCACTTTCTACCATAAAGTGCTTCAAACGGCGCCATCTCAATGCTTGAATGGTAGCTGTTGTTGTAGGAAAATTCTGCTAACGGTAGATGTCGATCCCAACTGTTTCCGAAATCAATAACACATGCTCGTAGCATGTCTTCAAGCGTTTGTATCGTCTGCCAGTACTCATGATAGGCAGTACTCATGAATGTGGATGATAGGCAGTACTCATGTCTAGACGAGTTCCTAATGCTTGCTGTAATGTCTGCCAGAATCTTGAAATAAATCTGCCATCCCTATCAGAGATAATAGAGATTGGTATTCCATGTCTGGAGACGACTTCCTTCAAATACAGTCGTGCTAACTTCTCCATCTTGTCATCTTCTCTTATTGGTAGGAAGTGTGCTGATTTGGTGAGACGATCAACTATTACCCAAATAGTATCAAAACCACTTGCAGTCCTTGGCAATTTAGTGATGAAATCCATGGTAATGTTTTCCCATTTCCATTCCGGGATTTCGGGTTGTTGAAGTAGACCTGATGGTTTCTGATGCTCAGCTTTGACCTTAGAACACGTCAAACATTCTCCTACGTATTTAGCAACATCGGCTTTCATACCCGGCCACCAAAAATGTTTCTTGAGATCCTTGTACATCTTCCCCGTTCCAGGATGTATTGAGTATCTGGTTTTATGAGCTTCTCTAAGTACCATTTCTCTCATATCTCCAAATTTTGGTACCCAAATCCTTTCAGCCCTATACCGGGTTCCGTCTTCCCGAATATTAAGATGCTTCTCCGATCCTTTGGGTATTTCATCCTTTAAATTTCCCTCTTTTAAAACTCCTTGTTGCGCCTCCTTTATTTGAGTAGTAATGTTATTATGAATCATTATATTCATAGATTTTACTCGAATGGGTTCTCTATCCTTCCTGCTCAAGGCATCGGCTACCACATTTGCCTTCCCCGGGTGGTAACGAATCTCAAAATCGTAATCATTCAATAATTCAATCCACCTACGCTGCCTCATATTCAGTTGTTTCTGATTAAATATGTGTTGAAGACTTTTGTGGTCGGTATATATAATACTTTTGACCCCATATAAGTAGTGCCTCCAAGTCTTTAATGCAAAAACAACCGCGCCTAATTCCAAATCATGCGTCGTATAATTTTGTTCGTGAATCTTCAATTGTCTAGACGCATAAGCAATCACCTTCGTTCGTTGCATTAATACACAACCGAGACCTTGCTTTGATGCGTCACAATAAATCACAAAATCATCATTCCCTTCAGGCAATGACAATATAGGTGCCGTAGTTAGCTTTTTCTTCAATAACTGAAACGCTTTAGTAATGTGTTTATAAATAACCTATAATATATTTAGACAATACACAGCTTTTAGATGTATGTACTATTGGTATATACACTCCAATGATCAGCTCTTAGCAGCCCATGTGAGTCACCTAACACATGTGGGAACCATCATTTGGCAACTAGCATGAAATATCTCATAAGATTACAAAAATATGAGTAATCATTCATGACTTATTTACATGAAAACAAAATTACATATCCTTTATATCTAATCCATACACCATAAGATGCATATATAAGAATATCCCCATCATTCCGGGACACCCTTCGGATATGATATAAATTTCGAAGTACTAAAGCATCCGGTACTTTGGATGGGGTTTGTTAGGCCCAATAGATCTATCTTTAGGATTCGCGTCAATTAGGGTGTCTGTTCCCTAATTCTTAGATTACCAGACTTAATAAAAAGGGGCATATTCGATTTCGATAATTCAACCATAGAATGTAGTTTCACGTACTTGTGTCTATTTTGTAAATCATTTATAAAACCTGCATGTATTCTCATCCCAAAAATATTAGATTTTAAAAGTGGGACTATAACTCACTTTCACAGATTTTTACTTCGTCGGGAAGTAAGACTTGGCCACTGGTTGATTCACGAACCTATAACAATATATACATATATATCAAAGTATGTTCAAAATATATTTACAACACTTTTAATATATTTTGATGTTTTAAGTTTATTAAGTCAGCTGTCCTCGTTAGTAACCTACAACTAGTTGTCCACAGTTAGATGTACAGAAATAAATCGATAAATATTATCTTGAATCAATCCACGACCCAGTGTATACGTATCTCAGTATTGATCACAACTCAAACTATATATATTTTGGAATCAACCTCAACCCTGTATAGCTAACTCCAACATTCACATATAGAGTGTCTATGGTTGTTCCGAAATATATATAGATGTGTCGACATGATAGGTCGAAACATTGTATACGTGTCTATGGTATCTCAAGATTACATAATATACAATACAAGTTGATTAAGTTATGGTTGGAATAGATTTGTTACCAATTTTCACGTAGCTAAAATGAGAAAAATTATCCAATCTTGTTTTACCCATAACTTCTTCATTTTAAATCCGTTTTGAGTGAATCAAATTGCTATGATTTCATATTGAACTCTATTTTATGAATCTAAACAGAAATATATTTATCAACATATATATTATTAATTGAATATTAATCATAGTTATTAATATATTATTAGAGGGTTACGAACCCAAGGATTTGATATTACCACGTACGAAAGACGATTCACAGAATTGTGCCTATTGTGTCCGGGAGCATTCGAAGATGAGGAAGAGAAGATCGACGCGTTTGTGAAAGGATTACCGGAAAGAATCCAAGAAGATATAAGTTCACACGAGCCCGCCTCCATACAACAGGCATGTAGAATGGCTCACAAACTAGTAAACCAGATTGAAGAAAGAATTAAAGAACAGACTGCTGAAGAGGCCAATGTGAAGCAAGTCAAAAGAAAGAGGGAGGAAAACGGTGATAAGAATCACCAATACAACAACAACAGCAATTACAATAATAATCGCAACAATTATCCCAACAATCGCAACATCAATCGCAACTACAACAAACGGCCCAACAACAACAACAACAACAACAACAGCAACTACAACAATCATCCCAACAACAATAATAACCGCAACAACAACAATAATCAGAAGCAACTATGCCAAAGGTGTGAAAAGAATCACTCGGGGTTCTGCACCAAATTTTGTAACAAGTGTAAAAGAAATGGTCATAGCGCGGCGAAGTGTGAGGTCTACGGACCAGGGGTTAATAGAACGAAAGGAACAAATGGTGTCGGAACGAGTAATGGCGGAGCAAGTAGTGTCGGAGCAAGTTATGCCAATGTAGTTTGTTATAAATGTGGAAAACCAGGCCACATTATTAGAAATTGCCCGAACCAGGAGAACACGAATGGACAAGGCCGTGGAAGAGTTTTCAATATTAATTAGGTAGAGGCACAGGAAGACCCGGAGCTTGTTACGGGTACGTTTCTTATTGACAATAAATCTGCTTACGTTTTTTTTGATTCGGGTGCGGATAGAAGCTATATGAGTAGAGATTTTTGTGCTAAATTAAGTTGTCCATTGACGCCTTTGGATAGTAAATTTTTACTCGAATTAGCAAATGGTAAATTAATTTCAGCAGATAATATATGTCGGAATCGAGAAATTAAACTGGTTAGCGAAACATTTAAGATTGATTTGATACCAGTAGAGTTAGGGAGTTTTGATGTGATAATCGGTATGGACTGGTTGAAAGAAGTGAAAGCGGAGATCGTTTGTTACAAAAATGCAATTCGCATTATACGAGAAAAAGGAAAACCCTTAATGGTGTACGGAGAAAAGGGCAACACGAAGCTACATCTTATTAGTAATTTGAAGGCACAAAAACTAATAAGAAAAGGTTGCTATGCTGTTCTAGCACACGTCGAGAAAGTACAAACTGAAGAAAAGAGCATCAATGATGTTCCCATTGCAAAAGAATTTCCCGATGTATTTCTGAAAGAATTACCGGGATTACCCCCACATCGATCCGTTGAATTTCAAATAGATCTTGTACCAGGAGCTGCACCAATAGCTCGTGCTCCTTACAGACTCGCACCCAGCGAGATGAAAGAACTGCAAAGCCAATTACAAGAACTTTTAGAGCGTGGTTTCATTCGACCAAGCACATCACCGTGGGGAGCTCCTGTTTTGTTTGTCAAGAAGAAAGATGGTACATTCAGGTTGTGTATCGACTACCGAGAGTTGAACAAACTTACCATCAAGAACCGCTACCCACTACCGAGAATCGACGACTTATTTGATCAACTACAAGGCTCGTCTGTTTATTCAAAGATTGACTTACGTTCCGGGTATCATCAAATGCGGGTGAAAGAAGATGATATTCCAAAGACTGCTTTCAGAACACGTTACGGTCATTACGAGTTTATGGTCATGCCGTTTGGTTTAACTAATGCACCAGTTGTGTTCATGGACCTTATGAACCGAGTGTGTGGACCATACCTTGACAAGTTTGTCATTGTTTTCATTGATGACATACTTATTTACTCAAAGAATGACCAAGAACACGGTGAACATTTGAGAAAGGTGTTAGAAGTATTGAGGAAGGAAGAATTGTACGCTAAGTTTTCAAAGTGTGCATTTTGGTTGGAAGAAGTTCAATTCCTCGGTCACATAGTGAACAAAGAAGGTATTAAGGTGGATCCGGCAAAGATAGAAACTGTTGAAAAGTGGGAAACCCCGAAAACTCCGAAACACATACGCCAGTTTTTAGGACTAGCTGGTTACTACAGAAGGTTCATCCAAGACTTTTCCAGAATAGCAAAACCCTTGACTGCATTAACGCATAAAGGGAAGAAATTTGAATGGAATGATGAACAAGAGAAAGCGTTTCAGTTATTGAAGAAAAAGCTAACTACGGCACCTATATTGTCATTGCCTGAAGGGAATGATGATTTTGTGATTTATTGTGACGCATCAAAGCAAGGTCTCGGTTGTGTATTAATGCAACGAACGAAGGTGATTGCTTATGCGTCTAGACAATTGAAGATTCACGAACAAAATTATACGACGCATGATTTGGAATTAGGCGCGGTTGTTTTTGCATTAAAGACTTGGAGGCACTACTTATATGGGGTCAAAAGTATTATATATACCGACCACAAAAGTCTTCAACACATATTTAATCAGAAACAACTGAATATGAGGCAGCGTAGGTGGATTGAATTATTGAATGATTACGATTTTGAGATTCGTTACCACCCGGGGAAGGCAAATGTGGTAGCCGATGCCTTGAGCAGGAAGGATAGAGAACCCATTCGAGTAAAATCTATGAATATAATGATTCATAATAACATTACTACTCAAATAAAGGAGGCGCAACAAAGAGTTTTAAAAGAGGGAAATTTAAAGGATGAAATACCCAAAGGATCGGAGAAGCATCTTAATATTCGGGAAGACGGAACCCGGTATAGGGCTGAAAGGATTTGGGTACCAAAATTTGGAGATATGAGAGAAATGGTACTTAGAGAAGCTCATAAAACCAGATACTCAATACATCCTGGAACGGGGAAGATGTACAAGGATCTCAAGAAACATTTTTGGTGGCCGGGTATGAAAGCCGATGTTGCTATATACGTAGGAGAATGTTTGACGTGTTCTAAGGTCAAAGCTGAGCATCAGAAACCATCAGGTCTACTTCAACAACCCGAAATCCCGAAATGGAAATGGGAAAACATTACCATGGATTTCATCACTAAATTGCCAAGGACTGCAAGTGGTTTTGATACTATTTGGGTAATAGTTGATCGTCTCACCAAATCAGCAAACTTCCTACCAATAAGAGAAGATGACAAGATGGAGAAGTTAGCACGACTGTATTTGAAGGAAGTCATCTCCAGACATGGAATACCAATCTCTATTATCTCTGATAGGGATGGCAGATTTATTTCAAGATTCTGGCAGACATTACAGCAAGCATTAGGAACTCGTCTAGACATGAGTACTGCCTATCATCCACAAACTGATGGGCAGAGCGAAAGGACGATACAAACGCTTGAAGACATGCTACGAGCATGTGTTATTGATTTCGGAAACAGTTGGGATCGACATCTACCGTTAGCAGAATTTTCCTACAACAACAGCTACCATTCAAGCATTGAGATGGCGCCGTTTGAAGCACTTTATGGTAGAAAGTGCAGATCTCCGATTTGTTGGAGTGAGGTGGGGGATAGACAGATTACGGGTCCGGAGATTATACAAGAAACTACCGAGAAGATCATCCAAATTCAACAACGGTTGAAAACCGCCCAAAGTCGACAAAAGAGCTACGCTGACATTAAAAGAAAAGATATAGAATTTGAAATTGGAGAGATGGTCATGCTTAAAGTTTCACCTTGGAAAGGCGTTGTTCGATTTGGTAAACGAGGGAAATTAAATCCAAGGTATATTGGACCATTCAAGATTATTGATCGTGTCGGACCAGTAGCTTACCGACTTGAGTTACCTCAACAACTCGCGGCTGTACATAACACTTTCCACGTCTCGAATTTGAAGAAATGTTTTGCTAAAGAAGATCTCACTATTCCGTTAGATGAAATCCAAATCAACGAAAAACTCCAATTCATCGAAGAACCCGTCGAAATAATGGATCGTGAGGTTAAAAGACTTAAGCAAAACAAGATACCAATTGTTAAGGTTCGATGGAATGCTCGTAGAGGACCCGAGTTCACCTGGGAGCGTGAAGATCAGATGAAGAAGAAATACCCGCATCTATTTCCAGAAGATTCGTCAACACCTTCAACAGCTTAAAATTTCGGGACGAAATTTATTTAACGGGTAGGTACTGTAGTGACCCGAACTTTTCCATGTTTATATATATTAATTGAGATTGATGTTTACATGATTAAATGTTTCCAACATGTTAAGCAATCAAACTTGTTAAGACTTGATTAATTGAAATAGGTTTCATATAGACAATTGACCACCCAAGTTGACCGGTGATTCACGAACGTTAAAACTTGTAAAAAACTATATGATGACATATATATGGTTATATATATAGTTAACATGATATTATGATAAGTAAACATATCATTAATTATATTAACAATGAACTACATATGTAAAAACAAGACTACTAACTTAATGATTTTGAAACGAGACATATATGTAACGTTTATCGTTGTAACGACATTTAATGTATATATATCATATTAAGAGATATTCGTACATCATAATATCATGATAATATAATAATTTAAAATCTCTTTTGTTATTATAAACATTGGGTTAACAACATTTAACAAGATCGTTAACCTAAAGGTTTCAAAACAACACTTACATGTAACGACTAACGATGACTTAACGACTCAGTTAAAATGTATATACATGTAGTGTTTTAATATGTATTTATACACTTTTGAAAGACTTCAATACACTTATCAAAATACTTCTACTTAACAAAAATGCTTACAATTACATTCTCGTTCAGTTTCATCAACAATTCTACTCGTATGCACCTGTATTCGTACTCGTACAATACACAGCTTTTAGATGTATGTACTATTGGTATATACACTCCAATGATCAGCTCTTAGCAGCCCATGTGAGTCACCTAACACATGTGGGAACCATCATTTGGCAACTAGCATGAAATATCTCATAAGATTACAAAAATATGAGTAATCATTCATGACTTATTTACATGAAAACAAAATTACATATCCTTTATATCTAATCCATACACCAACGACCAAAAACACCTACAAACACTTTCATTCTTCAATTTTCTTCATCTAATTGAACTCTCTCAAGTTCTATCTTCAAGTTCTAAGTGTTCTTCATAAATTCCAAAAGTTCTAGTTTCATAAAATCAAGAATACTTTCAAGTTTGCTAGCTCACTTCCAATCTTGTAAGGTGATCATCCAACCTCAAGAAATCTTTGTTTCTTACAGTAGGTTATCATTCTAATACAAGGTAATAATCATATTCAAACTTTGGTTCAATTTCTATAACTATAACAATCTTATTTCAAGTGATGATCTTACTTGAACTTGTTTTCGTGTCATGATTTTGCTTCAAGAACTTTGAGCCATCCAAGGATCCATTGAAGCTAGATCCATTTTTCTCTTTTCCAGTAGGTTCATCCAAGGAACTTAAGGTAGTAATGATGTTCATAACATCATTCGATTCATACATATAAAGCTATCTTATTCGAAGGTTTAAACTTGTAATCACTAGAACATAGTTTAGTTAATTCTAAACTTGTTCGCAAACAAAAGTTAATCCTTCTAACTTGACTTTTAAAATCAACTAAACACATGTTCTATATCTATATGATATGCTAACTTAATGATTTAAAACCTGGAAACACGAAAAACACCGTAAAACCGGATTTACGCCGTCGTAGTAACACCGCGGGCTGTTTTGGGTTAGTTAATTAAAAACTATGATAAACTTTGATTTAAAAGTTGTTATTCTGAGAAAATGATTTTTATTATGAACATGAAACTATATCCAAAAATTATGGTTAAACTCAAAGTGGAAGTATGTTTTCTAAAATGGTCATCTAGACGTCGTTCTTTCGACTGAAATGACTACCTTTACAAAAACGACTTGTAACTTATTTTTCCGACTAGAAACCTATACTTTTTTTGTTTAGATTCATAAAATAGAGTTCAATATGAAACCATAGCAATTTGATTCACTCAAAACGGATTTAAAATGAAGAAGTTATGGGTAAAACAAGATTGGATAATTTTTCTCATTTTAGCTACGTGAAAATTGGTAACAAATCTATTCCAACCATAACTTAATCAACTTGTATTATATATTATGTAATCTTGAGATACCATAGACACGTATACAATGTTTCGACCTATCATGTCGACACATCTATATATATTTCGGAACAACCATAGACACTCTATATGTGAATGTTGGAGTTAGCTATACAGGGTTGAGGTTGATTCCAAAATATATATAGTTTGAGTTGTGATCAATACTGAGATACGTATACACTGGGTCGTGGATTGATTCAAGATAATATTTATCGATTTATTTCTGTACATCTAACTGTGGACAACTAGTTGTAGGTTACTAACGAGGACAGCTGACTTAATAAACTTAAAACATCAAAATATATTAAAAGTGTTGTAAATATATTTTGAACATACTTTGATATATATGTATATATTGTTATAGGTTCGTGAATCAACCAGTGGCCAAGTCTTACTTCCCGACGAAGTAAAAATCTGTGAAAGTGAGTTATAGTCCCACTTTTAAAATCTAATATTTTTGGGATGAGAATACATGCAGGTTTTATAAATGATTTACAAAATAGACACAAGTACGTGAAACTACATTCTATGGTTGAATTATCGAAATCGAATATGCCCCTTTTTATTAAGTCTGGTAATCTAAGAATTAGGGAACAGACACCCTAATTGACGCGAATCCTAAAGATAGATCTATTGGGCCTAACAAACCCCATCCAAAGTACCGGATGCTTTAGTACTTCGAAATTTATATCATATCCGAAGGGTGTCCCGGAATGATGGGGATATTCTTATATATGCATCTTGTTATTGTCAGTTACCAGGTGTTTGAAATGTCCCGTTCTTATTGATTAAAAACGTTCCATATTAATTGATTTCGTTGCGAGGTTTTGACCTCTATATGAGACGTTTTTCAAAGACTGCATTCATTTTTAAACAAACCATAACCTTTATTTCATCAATAAAGGTTTAAAAAGCTTTACGTAGATTATCAAATAATGATAATCTAAAATATCCTGTTTACACACGACCATTACAGTGTTCACCATATGAATGATTTTTATCTCTATGTATGGGATGTGTATTGAAAAATGAAATCTTGTGGTCTATTGTTACGATTTGATATATATAGGTTAAACCTATAACTCACCAACATTTTTGTTGACGTTTTAAGCATGTTTATTCTCAGGTGATTATTAAGAGCTTCCGCTGTCGCATACTTAAATAAGGACAAGATTTGGAGTCCATGCTTGTATGATATTGTGTAAAAACTGCATTCAAGAAACTTATTTTGTGATATATTAAAGTTTGTCGGTAATTTTTAACTTGACTTTTAAAATCAACTAAACACATGTTCTATATCTATATGATATGCTAACTTAATGATTTAAAACCTGGAAACACGAAAAACACCGTAAAACCGGATTTACGCCGTCGTAGTAACACCGCGGGCTGTTTTGGGTTAGTTAATTAAAAACTATGATAAACTTTGATTTAAAAGTTGTTATTCTGAGAAAATGATTTTTATTATGAACATGAAACTATATCCAAAAATTATGGTTAAACTCAAAGTGGAAGTATGTTTTCTAAAATGGTCATCTAGACGTCGTTCTTTCGACTGAAATGACTACCTTTACAAAAACGACTTGTAACTTATTTTTCCGACTAGAAACCTATACTTTTTTTGTTTATATTCATAAAATAGAGTTCAATATGAAACCATAGCAATTTGATTCACTCAAAACGGATTTAAAATGAAGAAGTTATGGGTAAAACAAGATTGGATAATTTTTCTCATTTTAGCTACGTGAAAATTGGTAACAAATCTATTCCAACCATAACTTAATCAACTTGTATTATATATTATGTAATCTTGAGATACCATAGACACGTATACAATGTTTCGACCTATCATGTCGACACATCTATATATATTTCGGAACAACCATAGACACTCTATATGTGAATGTTGGAGTTAGCTATACAGGGTTGAGGTTGATTCCAAAATATATATAGTTTGAGTTGTGATCAATACTGAGATACGTATACACTGGGTCGTGGATTGATTCAAGATAATATTTATCGATTTATTTCTGTACATCTAACTGTGGACAACTAGTTGTAGGTTACTAACGAGGACAGCTGACTTAATAAACTTAAAACATCAAAATATATTAAAAGTGTTGTAAATATATTTTGAACATACTTTGATATATATGTATATATTGTTATAGGTTCGTGAATCAACCAGTGGCCAAGTCTTACTTCCCGACGAAGTAAAAATCTGTGAAAGTGAGTTATAGTCCCACTTTTAAAATCTAATATTTTTGGGATGAGAATACATGCAGGTTTTATAAATGATTTACAAAATAGACACAAGTACGTGAAACTACATTCTATGGTTGAATTATCGAAATCGAATATGCCCCTTTTTATTAAGTCTGGTAATCTAAGAATTAGGGAACAGACACCCTAATTGACGCGAATCCTAAAGATAGATCTATTGGGCCTAACAAACCCCATCCAAAGTACCGGATGCTTTAGTACTTCGAAATTTATATCATATCCGAAGGGTGTCCCGGAATGATGGGGATATTCTTATATATGCATCTTGTTATTGTCGGTTACCAGGTGTTCACCATATGAATGATTTTTATCTCTATGTATGGGATGTGTATTGAAAAATGAAATCTTGTGGTCTATTGTTACGATTTGATATATATAGGTTAAACCTATAACTCACCAACATTTTTGTTGACGTTTTAAGCATGTTTATTCTCAGGTGATTATTAAGAGCTTCCGCTGTCGCATACTTAAATAAGGACAAGATTTGGAGTCCATGCTTGTATGATATTGTGTAAAAACTGCATTCAAGAAACTTATTTTGTTGTAACATATTTGTATTGTAAACCATTATGTAATGGTCGTGTGTAAACAGGATATTTTAGATTATCATTATTTGATAATCTACGTAAAGCTTTTTAAACCTTTATTGATGAAATAAAGGTTATGGTTTGTTTAAAAATGAATGCAGTCTTTGAAAAACGTCTCATATAGAGGTCAAAACCTCGCAACGAAATCAATTAATATGGAACGTTTTTTCTATATGAGACGTTTTTCAAAGACTGCATTCATTTTTAAACAAACCATAACCTTTATTTCATCAATAAAGGTTTAAAAAGCTTTACGTAGATTATCAAATAATGATAATCTAAAATATCCTGTTTACACACGACCATTACATAATGGTTTACAATACAAATATGTTACAACAAAATAAGTTTCTTGAATGCAGTTTTTACACAATATCATACAAGCATGGACTCCAAATCTTGTCCTTATTTAAGTATGCGACAGCGGAAGCTCTTAATAATCACCTGAGAATAAACATGCTTAAAACGTCAACAAAAATGTTGGTGAGTTATAGGTTTAACCTATATATATCAAATCGTAACAATAGACCACAAGATTTCATTTTTCAATACACATCCCATACATAGAGATAAAAATCATTCATATGGTGAACACCTGGTAACCGACAATAACAAGATGCATATATAAGAATATCCCCATCATTCCGGGACACCCTTCGGATATGATATAAATTTCGAAGTACTAAAGCATCCGGTACTTTGGATGGGGTTTGTTAGGCCCAATAGATCTATCTTTAGGATTCGCGTCAATTAGGGTGTCTGTTCCCTAATTCTTAGATTACCAGACTTAATAAAAAGGGGCATATTCGATTTCGATAATTCAACCATAGAATGTAGTTTCACGTACTTGTGTCTATTTTGTAAATCATTTATAAAACCTGCATGTATTCTCATCCCAAAAATATTAGATTTTAAAAGTGGGACTATAACTCACTTTCACAGATTTTTACTTCGTCGGGAAGTAAGACTTGGCCACTGGTTGATTCACGAACCTATAACAATATATACATATATATCAAAGTATGTTCAAAATATATTTACAACACTTTTAATATATTTTGATGTTTTAAGTTTATTAAGTCAGCTGTCCTCGTTAGTAACCTACAACTAGTTGTCCACAGTTAGATGTACAGAAATAAATCGATAAATATTATCTTGAATCAATCCACGACCCAGTGTATACGTATCTCAGTATTGATCACAACTCAAACTATATATATTTTGGAATCAACCTCAACCCTGTATAGCTAACTCCAACATTCACATATAGAGTGTCTATGGTTGTTCCGAAATATATATAGATGTGTCGACATGATAGGTCGAAACATTGTATACGTGTCTATGGTATCTCAAGATTACATAATATATAATACAAGTTGATTAAGTTATGGTTGGAATAGATTTGTTACCAATTTTCACGTAGCTAAAATGAGAAAAATTATCCAATCTTGTTTTACCCATAACTTCTTCATTTTAAATCCGTTTTGAGTGAATCAAATTGCTATGGTTTCATATTGAACTCTATTTTATGAATCTAAACAAAAAAAGTATAGGTTTCTAGTCGGAAAAATAAGTTACAAGTCGTTTTTGTAAAGGTAGTCATTTCAGTCGAAAGAACGACGTCTAGATGACCATTTTAGAAAACATACTTCCACTTTGAGTTTAACCATAATTTTTGGATATAGTTTCATGTTCATAATAAAAATCATTTTCTCAGAATAACAACTTTTAAATCAAAGTTTATCATAGTTTTTAATTAACTAACCCAAAACAGCCCGCGGTGTTACTACGACGGCGTAAATCCGGTTTTACGGTGTTTTTCGTGTTTCCAGGTTTTAAATCATTAAGTTAGCATATCATATAGATATAGAACATGTGTTTAGTTGATTTTAAAAGTCAAGTTAGAAGGATTAACTTTTGTTTGCGAACAAGTTTAGAATTAACTAAACTATGTTCTAGTGATTACAAGTTTAAACCTTCGAATAAGATAGCTTTATATGTATGAATCGAATGATGTTATGAACATCATTACTACCTTAAGTTCCTTGGATGAACCTACTGGAAAAGAGAAAAATGGATCTAGCTTCAATGGATCCTTGGATGGCTCAAAGTTCTTGAAGCAAAATCATGACACGAAAACAAGTTCAAGTAAGATCATCACTTGAAATAAGATTGTTATAGTTATAGAAATTGAACCAAAGTTTGAATATGATTATTACCTTGTATTAGAATGATAACCTACTGTAAGAAACAAAGATTTCTTGAGGTTGGATGATCACCTTACAAGATTGGAAGTGAGCTAGCAAACTTGAAAGTATTCTTGATTTTATGAAACTAGAACTTTTGGAATTTATGAAGAACACTTAGAACTTGAAGATAGAACTTGAGAGAGTTCAATTAGATGAAGAAAATTGAAGAATGAAAGTGTTTGTAGGTGTTTTTGGTCGTTGGTGTATGGATTAGATATAAAGGATATGTAATTTTGTTTTCATGTAAATAAGTCATGAATGATTACTCATATTTTTGTAATCTTATGAGATATTTCATGCTAGTTGCCAAATGATGGTTCCCACATGTGTTAGGTGACTCACATGGGCTGCTAAGAGCTGATCATTGGAGTGTATATACCAATAGTACATACATCTAAAAGCTGTGTATTGTACGAGTACGAATACGGGTGCATACGAGTAGAATTGTTGATGAAACTGAACGAGAATGTAATTGTAAGCATTTTTGTTAAGTAGAAGTATTTTGATAAGTGTATTGAAGTCTTTCAAAAGTGTATAAATACATATTAAAACACTACATGTATATACATTTTAACTGAGTCGTTAAGTCATCGTTAGTCGTTACATGTAAGTGTTGTTTTGAAACCTTTAGGTTAACGATCTTGTTAAATGTTGTTAACCCAATGTTTATAATAACAAAAGAGATTTTAAATTATTATATTATCATGATATTATGATGTACGAATATCTCTTAATATGATATATATACATTAAATGTCGTTACAACGATAAACGTTACATATATGTCTCGTTTCAAAATCATTAAGTTAGTAGTCTTGTTTTTACATATGTAGTTCATTGTTAATATAATTAATAATATGTTTATATATATTAATTGAGATTGATGTTTACATGATTAAATATTTCCAACATGTTAAGCAATCAAACTTGTTAAGACTTGATTAATTGAAATAGGTTTCATATAGACAATTGACCACCCAAGTTGACCGGTGATTCACGAACGTTAAAACTTGTAAAAAAAACTATATGATGACATATATATGGTTATATATATAGTTAACATGATATTATGATAAGTAAACATATCATTAATTATATTAACAATGAACTAAATATGTAAAAACAAGACTACTAACTTAATGATTTTGAAACGAGACATATATGTAACGTTTATCGTTGTAACGACATATAATGTATATATATCATATTAAGAGATATTTGTACATCATAATATCATGATAATATAATAATTTAAAATCTCTTTTGATATTATAAACATTGGGTTAACAACATTTAACAAGATCGTTAACCTAAAGGTTTCAAAACAACACTTACATGTAACGACTAACGATGACTTAACGACTCAGTTAAAATGTATATACATGTAGTGTTTTAATATGTATTTATACACTTTTGAAAGACTTCAATACACTTATCAAAATACTTCTACTTAACAAAAATGCTTACAATTACATTCTCGTTCAGTTTCATCAACAATTCTACTCGTATGCACCCGTATTCGTACTCGTACAATACACAGCTTTTAGATGTATGTACTATTGGTATATACACTCCAATGATCAGCTCTTAGCAGCCCATGTGAGTCACCTAACACATGTGGGAACCATCATTTGGCAACTAGCATGAAATATCTCATAAGATTACAAAAATATGAGTAATCATTCATGACTTATTTACATGAAAACAAAATTACATATCCTTTATATCTAATCCATACACCAACGACCAAAAACACCTACAAACACTTTCATTCTTCAATTTTCTTCATCTAATTGAACTCTCTCAAGTTCTATCTTCAAGTTCTAAGTGTTCTTCATAAATTCCAAAAGTTCTAGTTTCATAAAATCAAGAATACTTTCAAGTTTGCTAGCTCACTTCCAATCTTGTAAGGTGATCATCCAACCTCAAGAAATCTTTGTTTCTTACAGTAGGTTATCATTCTAATACAAGGTAATAATCATATTCAAACTTTGGTTCAATTTCTATAACTATAACAATCTTATTTCAAGTGATGATCTTACTTGAACTTGTTTTCGTGTCATGATTTTGCTTCAAGAACTTTGAGCCATCCAAGGATCCATTGAAGCTAGATCCATTTTTCTCTTTTCCAGTAGGTTCATCCAAGGAACTTAAGGTAGTAATGATGTTCATAACATCATTCGATTCATACATATAAAGCTATCTTATTCGAAGGTTTAAACTTGTAATCACTAGAACATAGTTTAGTTAATTCTAAACTTGTTCGCAAACAAAAGTTAATCCTTCTAACTTGACTTTTAAAATCAACTAAACACATGTTCTATATCTATATGATATGCTAACTTAATGATTTAAAACCTGGAAACACGAAAAACACCGTAAAACCGGATTTACGCCGTCGTAGTAACACCGCGGGCTGTTTTGGGTTAGTTAATTAAAAACTATGATAAACTTTGATTTAAAAGTTGTTATTCTGAGAAAATGATTTTTATTATGAACATGAAACTATATCCAAAAATTATGGTTAAACTCAAAGTGGAAGTATGTTTTCTAAAATGGTCATCTAGACGTCGTTCTTTCGACTGAAATGACTACCTTTACAAAAACAACTTGTAACTTATTTTTCCGACTAGAAACCTATACTTTTTTTGTTTAGATTCATAAAATAGAGTTCAATATGAAACCATAGCAATTTGATTCACTCAAAACGGATTTAAAATGAAAAAGTTATGGGTAAAACAAGATTGGATAATTTTTCTCATTTTAGCTACGTGAAAATTGGTAACAAATCTATTCCAACCATAACTTAATCAACTTGTATTATATATTATGTAATCTTGAGATACCATAGACACGTATACAATGTTTCGACCTATCATGTCGACACATCTATATATATTTCGGAACAACCATAGACACTCTATATGTGAATGTTGGAGTTAGCTATACAGGGTTGAGGTTGATTCCAAAATATATATAGTTTGAGTTGTGATCAATACTGAGATACGTATACACTGGGTCGTGGATTGATTCAAGATAATATTTATCGATTTATTTCTGTACATCTAACTGTGGACAACTAGTTGTAGGTTACTAACGAGGACAGCTGACTTAATAAACTTAAAACATCAAAATATATTAAAAGTGTTGTAAATATATTTTGAACATACTTTGATATATATGTATATATTGTTATAGGTTCGTGAATCAACCAGTGGCCAAGTCTTACTTCCCGACGAAGTAAAAATCTGTGAAAGTGAGTTATAGTCCCACTTTTAAAATATAATATTTTTGGGATGAGAATACATGCAGGTTTTATAAATGATTTACAAAATAGACACAAGTACGTGAAACTACATTCTATGGTTGAATTATCGAAATCGAATATGCCCCTTTTTATTAAGTCTGGTAATCTAAGAATTAGGGAACAGACACCCTAATTGACGCGAATCCTAAAGATAGATCTATTGGGCCTAACAAACCCCATCCAAAGTACCGGATGCTTTAGTACTTCGAAATTTATATCATATCCGAAGGGTGTCCCGGAATGATGGGGATATTCTTATATATGCATCTTGTTATTGTCGGTTACCAGGTGTTCACCATATGAATGATTTTTATCTCTATGTATGGGATGTGTATTGAAATATGAAATCTTGTGGTCTATTGTTACGATTTGATATATATAGGTTAAACCTATAACTCACCAACATTTTTGTTGACGTTTTAAGCATGTTTATTCTCAGGTGATTATTAAGAGCTTCCGCTGTCGCATACTTAAATAAGGACAAAATTTGGAGTCCATGCTTGTATGATATTGTGTAAAAACTGCATTCAAGAAACTTATTTTGTTGTAACATATTTGTATTGTAAACCATTATGTAATGGTCGTGTGTAAACAGGATATTTTAGATTATCATTATTTGATAATCTACGTAAAGCTTTTTAAACCTTTATTGATGAAATAAAGGTTATGGTTTGTTTAAAAATGAATGCAGTCTTTGAAAAACGTCTCATATAGAGGTCAAAACCTCGCAACGAAATCAATTAATATGGAACGTTTTTAATCAATAAGAACGGGACATTTCAGTTGGTATCAGAGCGATGGTCTTAGCGAACCAGGTCTGTATTAGTGTGTATGACTGATAAGTCGTTAGGATGCATTAGTGAATCTGGACTTCGACCGTGTCTGCATGTCAAAAGTTTTGCTTATCACTTTTGTAGGAAATCGTCTGCTTATCATCCTTAGGGAATCACTTGCTTATCATTCTTAGTCTAGACACATTTTACTGCATCGACTGCATGAATAGTGTATAGACAAAATTCATATCTTATCGTATCTACTAATTTACATATTAGCGTATCTGTTATTGTTACCTTTGCCTGACAGCTTCCGTAGATTCCTCCGTAACTTATGGGATTTTAGTATTATAAATGCATATGTAAATTATGTATTGCGGGGTACTAATCTACATCTTATAATCTATTTCTTATCGAAAATCCTCCATCTGATCGTACGAGATGAATCCTGCAACCAGTTCGAGTCCCTCAGATTCCGATAGCTATTCCGATAGTTATTCCGACAGCTATTCCGACATAGATGTTCACCTGAGCTCCGAAAACAGCATCATCGGCATGAATCAACCAATCAGCCATTATCAATTCATCTGATGGGTTCGTAGTCGACTTAATTAATGGAAATGCGCAGAAGGCAATCCCTTCCACCAACCGAATTCACCTCTTGACAATGAACCTGAAGCGTTTACCGGCGAACCTGTTCGAGACACCATTTTCAGTCTCATTTTCAGGGTAACTCGACAAGATTATATTCTATCCACAATTCTGAACCTTATTCATCCGCTCGTTCCGACCGACAATCATCCTGAAGTAATAAGTCAACGAACTTCGCGCTCGAATAATCAATTCGAAGAATATGGTGCAAAATGTACCAGCTTCAGCAACATCACCGGCACCAACAGTACCATCAATAACAGCACCAGTACCATCAACAATCCATGCTTCAATATCATCATCTGTACTTTGAGTATGATCTTCGTTCTACGTATCGTTCTACCTCATTTATCTTCGTTCGACATGACGAATATGTAATCTCTAAAGTTTTAGAGATTAGTTATTCTAGTTCCAACCGAAAAACAAATGAGTTTAATATCATATTAACTCATTAAATCCATGAATACTGTAGTGACCCGAACTTTTCCATGTTTATATATATTAATTGAGATTGATATTTACATGATTAAATGTTTCCAACATGTTAAGCAATCAAACTTGTTAAGACTTGATTAATTGAAATATGTTTCATATAGACAATTGACCACCCAAGTTGATCGGTGATTCACGAACGTTAAAACTTGTAAAAACTATATGATGACATATATATGGATATATATATATATAGTTAACATGATACTATGATAAGAAAACATATCATAAAGTATATTAACAATGAACTACATATGTAAAAACAAGACTACTAACTTAATGATTTTTAAACGAGACATATATGTAACGATTATCGTTGTAAAGACATTTAATGTATATATATCATATTAAGAGATATTCATACATGATAATATCATGATAATATAATAATTTAAAATCTCATTTGATATTATAAACATTGGGTTAACAATATTTAACAAGATCGTTAACCTAAAGGTTTCAAAACAACACTTACATGTAACGACTAACGATGACTTAACGACTCAGTTAAAATGTATATACATGTAGCGTTTTAATATGTATTTATACACTTTTGAAAGACTTCAATACACTTATCAAAATACTTCTACTTAACAAAAATGCTTACAATTACATCCTCGTTCAGTTTCATCAACAATTCTACTCGTATGCACCTGTATTCGTACTCGTACAATACATAGCTTTTAGATGTATGTACTATTGGTATATACACTCCAATGATCAGCTCTTAGCAGCCCATGTGAGTCACCTAACACATGTGGGAACCATCATTTGGCAACTAGCATGAAATATCTCATAAAATTACAAAAATATGAGTAATCATTCATGACTTATTTACATGAAAACAAAATTACATATCCTTTATATCTAATCCATACACCAACGACCAAAAACACTTACAAACACTTTCATTCTTCAATTTTCTTCATCTAATTGATCTCTCTCAAGTTCTATCTTCAAGTTCTAAGTGTTCTTCATAAATTCCAAAAGTTCTAGTTTCATAAAATCAAGAATACTTTCAAGTTTGCTAGCTCACTTCCAATCTTGTAAGGTGATCATCCAACCTCAAGAAATCTTTGTTTCTTACAGTAGGTTATCATTCTAATACAAGGTAATAATCATATTCAAACTTTGGTTCAATTTCTATAACTATAACAATCTTATTTCAAGTGATGATCTTACTTGAACTTGTTTTCGTGTCATGATTCTGCTTCAAGAACTTCGAGCCATCCAAGGATCCATTGAAGCTAGATCCATTTTTCTCTTTTCCAGTAGGTTTATCCAAGGAAATTAAGGTAGTAATGATGTTCATAACATCATTCGATTCATACATATAAAGCTATCTTATTCGAAGGTTTAAACTTGTAATCACTAGAACATAGTTTAGTTAATTCTAAACTTGTTCGCAAACAAAAGTTAATCCTTCTAACTTGACTTTTAAAATCAACTAAACACATGTTCTATATCTATATGATATGCTAACTTAATGATTTAAAACCTGGAAACACGAAAAACACCGTAAAACCGGATTTACGCCGTCGTAGTAACACCGCGGGCTGTTTTGGGTTAGTTAATTAAAAACTATGATAAACTTTGATTTAAAAGTTGTTATTCTGAGAAAATGATTTTTATTATGAACATGAAACTATATCCAAAAATTATGGTTAAACTCAAAGTGGAAGTATGTTTTCTAAAATGGTCATCTAGACGTCGTTCTTTCGACTGAAATGACTACCTTTACAAAAACGACTTGTAACTTATTTTTCCGACTATAAACCTATACTTTTTCTGTTTAGATTCATAAAATAGAGTTCAATATGAAATCATAGCAATTTGATTCACTCAAAACGGATTTAAAATGAAGAAGTTATGGGTAAAACAAGATTGGATAATTTTTCTCATTTTAGCTACGTGAAAATTGGTAACAAATCTATTCCAACCATAACTTAATCAACTTGTATTGTATATTATGTAATCTTGAGATACCATAGACACGTATACAATGTTTCGACCTATCATGTCGACACATCTATATATATTTCGGAACAACCATAGACACTCTATATGTGAATGTTGGAGTTAGCTATACAGGGTTGAGGTTGATTCCAAAATATATATAGTTTGAGTTGTGATCAATACTGAGATACGTATACACTGGGTCGTGGATTGATTCAAGATAATATTTATCGATTTATTTCTGTACATCTAACTGTGGACAACTAGTTATAGGTTACTAACGAGGACAGCTGACTTAATAAACTTAAAACATCAAAATATATTAAAAGTGTTGTAAATATATTTTGAACATACTTTAATATATATGTATATATTGTTATAGGTTCGTGAATCAACAGTGGCCAAGTCTTACTTCCCGACGAAGTAAAAATCTGTGAAAGTGAATTATAGTCCCACTTTTAAAATCTAATATTTTTGGGATGAGAATACATGCAGGTTTTATAAATGATTTACAAAATAGACACAAGTACGTGAAACTACATTCTATGGTTGAATTATCGAAATCGAATATGCCCCTTTTTATTAAGTCTGGTAATCTAAGAATTAGGGAACAGACACCCTAATTGACGCGAATCCTAAAGATAGATCTATTGGGCCTAACAAACCCCATCCAAAGTACCGGATGCTTTAGTACTTCGAAATTTATATCATATCCGAAGGGTGTCCCGGAATGATGGGGATATTCTTATATATGCATCTTGTTATTGTCGGTTACCAGGTGTTCACCATATGAATGATTTTTATCTCTATGTATGGGATGTGTATTGAAATATGAAATCTTGTGGTCTATTGTTACGATTTGATATATATAGGTTAAACCTATAACTCACCAACATTTTTGTTGACGTTTAAAGCATGTTTATTCTCAGGTGAATATTAAGAGCTTCCGCTGTTTCATAATAAAATAAGGACAAGATTTGGAGTCCATGTTTGTATGATATTGTGTAAAAACTGCATTCAAGAAACTGATTTCGATGTAACATATTTGTATTGTAAACCATTATGTAATGGTCGTGTGTAAACAGGATATTTTAGATTATCATTATTTGATAATCTACGTAAAGCTTTTTAAACCTTTATTTATGAAATAAAGGTTATGGTTTGTTTTAAAAATGAATGCAGTCTTTGAAAAACGTCTCATATAGAGGTCAAAACCTCGCAACGAAATCAATTAATATGGAACGTTTTTAATCAATAAGAACGGGACATTTCAGAATGGTATCAGAGCCACTCATGTGCCGATGGGGGTGGTGGGGCAAACCTCATCGAGGACGATGAGTCCCTAAGGGGGGGTGAATGTAACACCCTAGGCAAATCCCACATCGCCCACGAACATGAGTGATCATGGGATTATAAGGTAATACTCATGCTTAAATGATACAACGCGTTTTGGGACCACAGGCAGAGCAGATGTATGAGTACGCTACAGTTAAGCGTGCTCGGGCGAGAGCACTACCAGGATGGGTGACCTCCTGGGAAAGTGCTTCTCGTGTGTGGTCGCCAAGAAAAAGCCGTGCGCCTACGGGCAAAGCGGACAATATTGTGGTCATGTTAAGCTGGGGTGTTACAGAACCCTGTATAGCTAACTCCAACATTCACATATAGAGTGTCTATGGTTGTTCCGAAATATATATAGTTTGAGTTGTGATCAATACTGAGATACGTATACACTGGGTCGTGGATTGATTCAAGATAATATTTATCGATTATTTTCTGTACATCTAATTGTGGACAACTAGTTGTAGGTTACTAACGAGGACAGCTGACTTAATAAACTTAAAACATCAAAATATATTAAAAGTGTTGTAAATATATTTTGAACATACTTTGATATATATGTATATATTGTTATAGGTTCGTGAATCAACCAGTGGCCAAGTCTTACTTCCCGACGAAGTAAAAATCTGTGAAAGTGAGTTATAGTCCCACTTTTAAAATCTAATATTTTTGGGATGAGAATAAATGCAGGTTTTATAAATGATTTACAAAATAGACACAAGTACGTGAAACTACATTCTATGGTTGAATTATCGAAATCGAATATGCCCCTTTTTATTAAGTCTGGTAATCTAAGAATTAGGGAACAGACACCCTAATTGACGCGAATCCTAAAGATAGATCTATCGGGCCCAACAAGCCCCATCCAAAGTACCGGATGCTTTAGTACTTCGAAATTTATATCATATCCGAAGGGTGTCCCGGAATGATGGGGATATTCTTATATATGCATCTTGTTAATGTCGGTTACCAGGTGTTCACCATATGAATGACTTTTATCTCTATGTATGGGATGTGTATTGAAATATGAAATCTTGTGGTCTATTATTATGATTTGATATATATAGGTTAAACCTATAACTCACCAACATTTTTGTTGACGTTTTAAGCATGTTTATTCTCAGGTGATTACTAAGAGCTTCCGCTGTTGCATACTTAAATAAGGACGAGATTTGGAGTCCATGTTTGTATGATATTGTGTAAAAACTGCATTCAAGAAACTTATTTTGTTGTAACATATTTGTATTGTAAACCATTATGTAATGGTCATGTGTAAACAGGATATTTTAGATTATCATTATTTGATAATCTACGTAAAGCTTTTTAAACCTTTATTGATGAAATAAAGGTTATGGTTTGTTTTAAAATGAATGCAGTCTTTGAAAAACGTCTCATATAGAGGTCAAAACCTCGCAACGAAATCAATTAATATGGAACGTTTTTAATCAATAAGAACGGGACATTTCAAATTTCTTCCCTTTATGCGTTAATGCAGTCAAGGGTTTTGCTATTCTGGAAAAGTCTTGGATGAACCTTCTGTAGTAACCAGCTAGTCCTAAAAACTGGCGTATGTGTTTCGGAGTTTTCGGGGTTTCCCACTTTTCAACAGTTTCTATCTTTGCCGGATCCACCTTAATACCTTCTTTGTTCACTATGTGACCGAGGAATTGAACTTCTTCCAACCAAAATGCACACTTTGAAAACTTAGCGTACAATTCTTCCTTCCTCAATACTTCTAACACCTTTCTCAAATGTTCACCGTGTTTTCTTTAAAAATGATTGCTTAACATTTTTGTTGGAAACTATATATTTTTAACATATGAATATTATGTGATATATTAATCTCTTAACGTGTTTGATATTATGTGATAGATGTCTACCTCTAGAACAAGTCCCATTGACTCACCTAATAATAATGAAGAGTCAAATGTAAATTGGAATGATTTGTGGACTGATTCACAAGTTCCCGAAGAGGAACCGGAAGAAGAGTCGGAACCGGAAGAAGAATCGGAACCGGAAGAAGAATCGGAACCGGATGAAGAAATAGAACCGGTGGGGGAAATAATAAAACGGTTAAGTAAAAGAAAATCCTCAACCAACCGACCAAAGTTAATTATGGTCAATGGTGTTTCCGCCAAGGAAGCAAAATATTGGGAGGATTACCAATTCTCCGATGAATCGGATTCCGACGAGAATTTCTTATCATAGTATCATGTTAACTATATATATATATATATCCATATATATGTCATCATATAGTTTTTACAAGTTTTAACGTTCGTGAATCACCGATCAACTTGGGTGGTCAATTGTCTATATGAAACATATTTCAATTAATCAAGTCTTAACAAGTTTGATTGCTTAACATGTTGGAAACATTTAATCATGTAAATATCAATCTCAATTAATATATATAAACATGGAAAAGTTCGGGTCACTACAGTACCTACCCGTTAAATAAATTTCGTCCCGAAATTTTAAGCTGTTGAAGGTGTTGACGAATCTTCTGGAAATAGATGCGGGTATTTCTTCTTCATCTGATCTTCACACTCCCAGGTGAACTCGGGTCCTCTACGAGCATTCCATCGAACCTTAACAATTGGTATCTTGTTTTGCTTAAGTCTTTTAACCTCACGATCCATTATTTCGACGGGTTCTTCGATGAATTGGAGTTTTTCGTTGATTTGGATTTTTGAAGGAAGTCGTCTCCAGACATGGAATACCAATCTCTATTATCTCTGATAGGGATGGCAGATTTATTTCAAGATTCTGGTAGACATTACAGCAAGCATTAGGAACTCGTCTAGACATGAGTACTGCCTATCATCCACAAACTGATGGGCAGAGCGAAAGGACGATACAAACGCTTGAAGACATGCTACGAGCATGTGTTATTGATTTCGGAAACAGTTGGGATCGACATCTACCGTTAGCAGAATTTTCCTACAACAACAGCTACCATTCAAGCATTGAGATGGCGCCGTTTGAAGCACTTTATGGTAGAAAGTGCAGGTCTCCGATTTGTTGGAGTGAGGTGGGGGATAGACAGATTACGGGTCCGGAGATTATACAAGAAACTACCGAGAAGATCATCCAAATTCAACAACGGTTGAAAACCGCCCAAAGTCGACAAAAGAGCTACGCTGACATTAAAAGAAAAGATATAGAATTTGAAATTGGAGAGATGGTCATGCTTAAAGTTTCACCTTGGAAAGGCGTTGTTCGATTTGGTAAACGAGGGAAATTAAATCCAAGGTATATTGGACCATTCAAGATTATTGATCGTGTCGGACCAGTAGCTTACCGACTTGAGTTACCTCAACAACTCGCGGCTGTACATAACACTTTCCACGTCTCGAATTTGAAGAAATGTTTTGCTAAAGAAGATCTCACTATTCCGTTAGATGAAATCCAAATCAACGAAAAACTCCAATTCATCGAAGAACCCGTCGAAATAATGGATCGTGAGGTTAAAAGATTTAAGCAAAACAAGATACCAATTGTTAAGGTTCGATGGAATGCTCGTAGAGGACCCGAGTTCACCTGGGAGCGTGAAGATCAGATGAAGAAGAAATACCCGCATCTATTTCCAGAAGATTCGTCAACACCTTCAACAGCTTAAAATTTCGGGACGAAATTTATTTAACGGGTAGGTACTGTAGTGACCCGAACTTTTCCATGTTTATATATATTAATTGAGATTGATGTTTACATGATTAAATGTTTCCAACATGTTAAGCAATCAAACTTGTTAAGACTTGATTAATTGAAATAGGTTTCATATAGACAATTGACCACCCAAGTTGACCGGTGATTCACGAACGTTAAAACTTGTAAAAAACTATATGATGACATATATATGGTTATATATATAGTTAACATGATATTATGATAAGTAAACATATCATTAATTATATTAACAATGAACTACATATGTAAAAACAAGACTACTAACTTAATGATTTTGAAACGAGACATATATGTAACGTTTATCGTTGTAACGACATTTAATGTATATATATCATATTAAGAGATATTCGTACATCATAATATCATGATAATATAATAATTTAAAATCTCTTTTGTTATTATAAACATTGGGTTAACAACATTTAACAAGATCGTTAACCTAAAGGTTTCAAAACAACACTTACATGTAACGACTAACGATGACTTAACGACTCAGTTAAAATGTATATACATGTAGTGTTTTAATATGTATTTATACACTTTTGAAAGACTTCAATACACTTATCAAAATACTTCTACTTAACAAAAATGCTTACAATTACATTCTCGTTCAGTTTCATCAACAATTCTACTCGTATGCACCCGTATTCGTACTCGTACAATACACAGCTTTTAGATGTATGTACTATTGGTATATACACTCCAAAGATCAGCTCTTAGCAGCCCATGTGAGTCACCTAACACATGTGGGAACCATCATTTGGCAACTAGCATGAAATATCTCATAAGATTACAAAAATATGAGTAATCATTCATGACTTATTTACATGAAAACAAAATTACATATCCTTTATATCTAATCCATACACCAACGACCAAAAACACCTACAAACACTTTCATTCTTCAATTTTCTTCATCTAATTGAACTCTCTCAAGTTCTATCTTCAAGTTCTAAGTGTTCTTCATAAATTCCAAAAGTTCTAGTTTCATAAAATCAAGAATACTTCCAAGTTTGCTAGCTCACTTCCAATCTTGTAAGGTGATCATCCAACCTCAAGAAATCTTTGTTTCTTACAGTAGGTTATCATTCTAATACAAGGTAATAATCATATTCAAACTTTGGTTCAATTTCTATAACTATAACAATCATATTTCAAGTGATGATCTTACTTGAACTTGTTTTCGTGTCATGATTTTGCTTCAAGAACTTTGAGCCATCCAAGGATCCATTGAAGCTAGATCCATTTTTCTCTTTTCCAGTAGGTTTATCCAAGGAAATTAAGGTAGTAATGATGTTCATAACATCATTCGATTCATACATATAAAGCTATCTTATTCGAAGGTTTAAACTTGTAATCACTAGAACATAGTTTAGTTAATTCTAAACTTGTTCGCAAACAAAAGTTAATCCTTCTAACTTGACTTTTAAAATCAACTAAACACATGTTCTATATCTATATGATATGCTAACTTAATGAATTAAAACCTGGAAACACGAAAAAACACCGTAAAACCGGATTTACGCCGTCGTAGTAACACCGCGGGCTGTTTTGGGTTAGTTAATTAAAAACTATGATAAACTTTGATTTAAAAGTTGTTATTCTGAGAAAATGATTTTTATTATGAACATGAAACTATATCCAAAAATTATGGTTAAACTCAAAGTGGAAGTATGTTTTCTAAAATGGTCATCTAGACGTCGTTCTTTCGACTGAAATGACTACCTTTACAAAAACGACTTGTAACTTATTTTTCTGACTATAAACCTATACTTTTTCTGTTTATATTCATAAAATAGAGTTCAATATGAAACCATAGCAATTTGATTCACTCAAAACGGATTTAAAATGAAGAAGTTATGGGTAAAACAAGATTGGATAATTTTTCTCATTTTAGCTACGTGAAAATTGGTAACAAATCTATTCCACCATAACTTAATCAACTTGTATTATATATTATGTAATCTTGAGATACCATAGACACGTATACAATGTTTCGACCTATCATGTCGACACATCTATATATATTTCGGAACAACCATAGACACTCTATATGTGAATGTTGGAGTTAGCTATACAGGGTTGAGGTTGATTCCAAAATATATATAGTTTGAGTTGTGATCAATACTGAGATACGTATACACTGGGTCGTGGATTGATTCAAGATAATATTTATCGATTTATTTCTGTACATCTAACTGTGGACAACTAGTTGTAGGTTACTAACGAGGACAGCTGACTTAATAAACTTAAAACATCAAAATATATTAAAAGTGTTGTAAATATATTTTGAACATACTTTGATATATATGTATATATTGTTATAGGTTCGTGAATCAACCAGTGGCCAAGTCTTACTTCCCGACGAAGTAAAAATCTGTGAAAGTGAGTTATAGTCCCACTTTTAAAATCTAATATTTTTGGGATGAGAATACATGCAGGTTTTATAAATGATTTACAAAATAGACACAAGTACGTGAAACTACATTCTATGGTTGAATTATCGAAATCGAATATGCCCCTTTTTATTAAGTCTGGTAATCTAAGAATTAGGGAACAGACACCCTAATTGACGCGAATCCTAAAGATAGATCTATTGGGCCTAACAAACCCCATCCAAAGTACCGGATGCTTTAGTACTTCGAAATTTATATCATATCCGAAGGGTGTCCCGGAATGATGGGGATATTCTTATATATGCATCTTGTTATTGTCGGTTACCAGGTGTTCACCATATGAATGATTTTTATCTCTATGTATGGGATGTGTATTGAAAAATGAAATCTTGTGGTCTATTGTTACGATTTGATATATATAGGTTAAACCTATAACTCACCAACATTTTTGTTGACGTTTTAAGCATGTTTATTCTCAGGTGATTATTAAGAGCTTCCGCAGTCGCATACTTAAATAAGGACAAGATTTGGAGTCCATGCTTGTATGATATTGTGTAAAAACTGCATTCAAGAAACTTATTTTGTTGTAACATATTTGTATTGTAAACCATTATGTAATGGTCGTGTGTAAACAGGATATTTTAGATTATCATTATTTGATAATCTACGTAAAGCTTTTTAAACCTTTATTGATGAAATAAAGGTTATGGTTTGTTTAAAAATGAATGCAGTCTTTGAAAAACGTCTCATATAGAGGTCAAAACCTCGCAACGAAATCAATTAATATGGAACGTTTTTAATCAATAAGAACGGGACATTTCAGTTGCTCAGTATTGATCACAACTCAAACTATATATATTTTGGAATCAACCTCAACCCTGTATAGCTAACTCCAACATTCACATATAGAGTGTCTATGGTTGTTCCGAAATATATATAGATGTGTCGACATGATAGGTCGAAACATTGTATACGTGTCTATGGTATCTCAAGATTACATAATATATAATACAAGTTGATTAAGTTATGGTTGGAATAGATTTGTTACCAATTTTCACGTAGCTAAAATGAGAAAAATTATCCAATCTTGTTTTACCCATAACTTCTTCATTTTAAATCCGTTTTGAGTGAATCAAATTGCTATGGTTTCATATTGAACTCTATTTTATGAATCTAAACAAAAAAAGTATAGGTTTCTAGTCGGAAAAATAAGTTACAAGTCGTTTTTGTAAAGGTAGTCATTTCAGTCGAAAGAACGACGTCTAGATGACCATTTTAGAAAACATACTTCCACTTTGAGTTTAACCATAATTTTTGGATATAGTTTCATGTTCATAATAAAAATCATTTTCTCAGAATAACAACTTTTAAATCAAAGTTTATCATAGTTTTTAATTAACTAACCCAAAACAGCCCGCGGTGTTACTACGACGGCGTAAATCCGGTTTTACGGTGTTTTTCGTGTTTCCAGGTTTTAAATCATTAAGTTAGCATATAATATAGATATAGAACATGTGTTTAGTTGATTTTAAAAGTCAAGTTAGAAGGATTAACTTTTGTTTGCGAACAAGTTTAGAATTAACTAAACTATGTTCTAGTGATTACAAGTTTAAACCTTCGAATAAGATAGCTTTATATGTATGAATCGAATGATGTTATGAACATCATTACTACCTTAAGTTCCTTGGATGAACCTACTGGAAAAGAGAAAAATGGATCTAGCTTCAATGGATCCTTGGATGGCTCAAAGTTCTTGAAGCAAAATCATGACACGAAAACAAGTTCAAGTAAGATCATCACTTGAAATAAGATTGTTATAGTTATAGAAATTGAACCAAAGTTTGAATATGATTATTACCTTGTATTAGAATGATAACCTACTGTAAGAAACAAAGATTTCTTGAGGTTGGATGATCACCTTACAAGATTGGAAGTGAGCTAGCAAACTTGAAAGTATTCTTGATTTTATGAAACTAGAACTTTTGGAATATATGAAGAACACTTAGAACTTGAAGATAGAACTTGAGAGAGTTCAATTAGATGAAGAAAATTGAAGAATGAAAGTGTTTGTAGGTGTTTTTGGTCGTTGGTGTATGGATTAGATATAAAGGATATGTAATTTTGTTTTCATGTAAATAAGTCATGAATGATTACTCATATTTTTGTAATCTTATGAGATATTTCATGCTAGTTGCCAAATGATGGTTCCCACATGTGTTAGGTGACTCACATGGGCTGCTAAGAGCTGATCATTGGAGTGTATATACCAATAGTACATACATCTAAAAGCTGTGTATTGTACGAGTACGAATACGGGTGCATACGAGTAGAATTGTTGATGAAACTGAACGAGAATGTAATTGTAAGCATTTTTGTTAAGTAGAAGTATTTTGATAAGTGTATTGAAGTCTTTCAAAAGTGTATAAATACATATTAAAACACTACATGTATATACATTTTAACTGAGTCGTTAAGTCATCGTTAGTCGTTACATGTAAGTGTTGTTTTGAAACCTTTAGGTTAACGATCTTGTTAAATGTTGTTAACCCAATGTTTATAATAACAAAAGAGATTTTAAATTATTATATTATCATGATATTATGATGTACGAATATCTCTTAATATGATATATATACATTAAATGTCGTTACAACGATAAACGTTACATATATGTCTCGTTTCAAAATCATTAAGTTAGTAGTCTTGTTTTTACATATGTAGTTCATTGTTAATATAATTAATGATAGGTTTACTTATCATAATATCATGTTAACTATATATATAACCATATATATGTCATCATATAGTTTTTTACAAGTTTTAACGTTCGTGAATCACCGGTCAACTTGGGTGGTCAATTGTCTATATGAAACCTATTTCAATTAATCAAGTCTTAACAAGTTTGATTGCTTAACATGTTGGAAACATTTAATCATGTAAACATCAATTGTAGTGACCCGAACTTTTCCATGTTTATATATATTAATTGAGATTGATGTTTACATGATTAAATGTTTCCAACATGTTAAGCAATCAAACTTGTTAAGACTTGATTAATTGAAATAGGTTTCATATAGACAATTGACCACCCAAGTTGACCGGTGATTCACGAACGTTAAAACTTGTAAAAAACTATATGATGACATATATATGGTTATATATATAGTTAACATGATATTATGATAAGTAAACATATCATTAATTATATTAACAATGAACTACATATGTAAAAACAAGACTACTAACTTAATGATTTTGAAACGAGACATATATGTAACGTTTATCGTTGTAACGACATTTAATGTATATATATCATATTAAGAGATACTCGTACATCATAATATCATGATAATATAATAATTTAAAATCTCTTTTGTTATTATAAACATTGGGTTAACAACATTTAACAAGATCGTTAACCTAAAGGTTTCAAAACAACACTTACATGTAACGACTAACGATGACTTAACGACTCAGTTAAAATGTATATACATGTAGTGTTTTAATATGTATTTATACACTTTTGAAAGACTTCAATACACTTATCAAAATACTTCTACTTAACAAAAATGCTTACAATTACATTCTCGTTCAGTTTCATCAACAATTCTACTCGTATGCACCCGTATTCGTACTCGTACAATACACAGCTTTTAGATGTATGTACTATTGGTATATACACTCCAATGATCAGCTCTTAGCAGCCCATGTGAGTCACCTAACACATGTGGGAACCATCATTTGGCAACTAGCATGAAATATCTCATAAGATTACAAAAATATGAGTAATCATTCATGACTTATTTACATGAAAACAAAATTACATATCCTTTATATCTAATCCATACACCAACGACCAAAAACACCTACAAACACTTTCATTCTTCAATTTTCTTCATCTAATTGAACTCTCTCAAGTTCTATCTTCAAGTTCTAAGTGTTCTTCATAAATTCCAAAAGTTCTAGTTTCATAAAATCAAGAATACTTTCAAGTTTGCTAGCTCACTTCCAATCTTGTAAGGTGATCATCCAACCTCAAGAAATCTTTGTTTCTTACAGTAGGTTATCATTCTAATACAAGGTAATAATCATATTCAAACTTTGGTTCAATTTCTATAACTATAACAATCTTATTTCAAGTGATGATCTTACTTGAACTTGTTTTCGTGTCATGATTTTGCTTCAAGAACTTTGAGCCATCCAAGGATCCATTGAAGCTAGATCCATTTTTCTCTTTTCCAGTAGGTTCATCCAAGGAACTTAAGGTAGTAATGATGTTCATAACATCATTCGATTCATACATATAAAGCTATCTTATTCGAAGGTTTAAACTTGTAATCACTAGAACATAGTTTAGTTAATTCTAAACTTGTTCGCAAACAAAAGTTAATCCTTCTAACTTGACTTTTAAAATCAACTAAACACATGTTCTATATCTATATGATATGCTAACTTAATGATTTAAAACCTGGAAACACGAAAAACACCGTAAAACCGGATTTACGCCGTCGTAGTAACACCGCGGGCTGTTTTGGGTTAGTTAATTAAAAACTATGATAAACTTTGATTTAAAAGTTGTTATTCTGAGAAAATGATTTTTATTATGAACATGAAACTATATCCAAAAATTATGGTTAAACTCAAAGTGGAAGTATGTTTTCTAAAATGGTCATCTAGACGTCGTTCTTTCGACTGAAATGACTACCTTTACAAAAACGACTTGTAACTTATTTTTCCGACTAGAAACCTATACTTTTTTTGTTTAGATTCATAAAATAGAGTTCAATATGAAACCATAGCAATTTGATTCACTCAAAACGGATTTAAAATGAAGAAGTTATGGGTAAAACAAGATTGGATAATTTTTCTCATTTTAGCTACGTGAAAATTGGTAACAAATCTATTCCAACCATAACTTAATCAACTTGTATTATATATTATGTAATCTTGAGATACCATAGACACGTATACAATGTTTCGACCTATCATGTCGACACATCTATATATATTTCGGAACAACCATAGACACTCTATATGTGAATGTTGGAGTTAGCTATACAGGGTTGAGGTTGATTCCAAAATATATATAGTTTGAGTTGTGATCAATACTGAGATACGTATACACTGGGTCGTGGATTGATTCAAGATAATATTTATCGATTTATTTCTGTACATCTAACTGTGGACAACTAGTTGTAGGTTACTAATGAGGACAGCTGACTTAATAAACTTAAAACATCAAAATATATTAAAAGTGTTGTAAATATATTTTGAACATACTTTGATATATATGTATATATTGTTATAGGTTCGTGAATCAACCAGTGGCCAAGTCTTACTTCCCGACGAAGTAAAAATCTGTGAAAGTGAGTTATAGTCCCACTTTTAAAATCTAATATTTTTGGGATGAGAATACATGCAGGTTTTATAAATGATTTACAAAATAGACACAAGTACGTGAAACTACATTCTATGGTTGAATTATCGAAATCGAATATGCCCCTTTTTATTAAGTCTGGTAATCTAAGAATTAGGGAACAGACACCCTAATTGACGCGAATCCTAAAGATAGATCTATTGGGCCTAACAAACCCCATCCAAAGTACCGGATGCTTTAGTACTTCGAAATTTATATCATATCCGAAGGGTGTCCCGGAATGATGGGGATATTCTTATATATGCATCTTGTTATTGTCGGTTACCAGGTGTTCACCATATGAATGATTTTTATCTCTATGTATGGGATGTGTATTGAAATATGAAATCTTGTGGTCTATTGTTACGATTTGATATATATAGGTTAAACCTATAACTCACCAACATTTTTGTTGACGTTTTAAGCATGTTTATTCTCAGGTGATTATTAAGAGCTTCCGCTGTCGCATACTTAAATAAGGACAAGATTTGGAGTCCATGCTTGTATGATATTGTGTAAAAACTGCATTCAAGAAACTTATTTTGTTGTAACATATTTGTATTGTAAACCATTATGTAATGGTCGTGTGTAAACAGGATATTTTAGATTATCATTATTTGATAATCTACGTAAAGCTTTTTAAACCTTTATTGATGAAATAAAGGTTATGGTTTGTTTAAAAATGAATGCAGTCTTTGAAAAACGTCTCATATAGAGGTCAAAACCTCGCAACGAAATCAATTAATATGGAACGTTTTTAATCAATAAGAACGGGACATTTCAGTTGGTATCCGAGCGTTGGTCTTAGAGAACCAGAAAATTTGCATTAGTGTGTCTTATCGAGTTTGTTAGGATGCATTAGTGAGTCTGGACTTCGACCGTGTTTTCTTTAAAAATGATTGCTTAACATTTTTGTTGGAAACTATATATTTTTAACATATGAATAGTATGTGATATATTAATCTCTTAACGTGTTTGATATTATGTGATAGATGTCTACCTCTAGAACAAGTCCCATTGACTCACCTAATAATAATGAAGAGTCAAATGTAAATTGGAATGATTTGTGGACTGATTCACAAGTTCCCGAAGAGGAACCGGAAGAAGAATCGGAACCGGAAGAAGAATCGGAACCGGATGAAGAAATAGAACCGGTGGGGGAAATAATAAAACGGTTAAGTAAAAGAAAATCCTCAACCAACCGACCAAAGTTAATTATGGTCAATGGTGTTTCCGCCAAGGAAGCAAAATATTGGGAGGATTACCAATTCTCCGATGAATCGGATTCCGACGAGAATTCCGATGATGTTATAGAAATTACCCCAACTGAATTTAAAAAGGCAAAAGAAAATAATAAGGGAAAGGGCATAAAAATAGAGAAATCTAATTCCAACCCCGATGAACTTTATATGTATCGTCAACCCCCGAAGTCCTTAAGTTGTAACAATGACCCGGGAACCTCTAAACCACCAGGTTTTTCTAAACCAATGTGGACAACGACGGCTCGTATTAGGGGAACATCATATATCCCTAGAAACTTGGCAAAACGAACCAAAACCGAAGAAGAAGAAACGAGCGAGTCGGAATAAGATAGTTGTATTCGTGTGGTGTAATATATGGAATATAGTGTTCTTATGCTTTATGATATATGTAAAAATTGCTTGTAGTAATAAGTATTTTTTTTATGAATCTAACTCTTGTCTATTTTACAGTTTAAAAACACAAAATGGATAGACAACCCAATATTTTAAGAGACCTACCCGGAGACATGATTGATGAAATCTTGTCTAGAGTCGACCAGAATTCTTCGGCACAACTATTTAAGGCGAGATCAGTTTGTAAGACATTCGAAGAACGTTCCAAGAATGTCTTGGTTTATAAGAGACTTTCGTTTGAAAGATGGGGGATATCACATTGGGAAACCCATAAGTTACGATGTGTTTACTTTGACGCATATATTGCGGGGAACCCAAATGCTATTTTACGCAACGGGTTAAGAAATTATTTTGACTCAATATATCCGAATATTGGACTTCGTGATTTAGAAAAAGCGGCTAACATGCAACATAAAGAAGCATGTTATGCTTACGGATTAGTAATGTTCGCTTCTCACCAAAGTGAGAACAAGAACATCGGGCTACAACTATTAAACAAAACGTTTCCACAAGTGACGGAGTCGGTAATTGGGGTAAGAAATGAGGTTTTTAGATTATTACGGGACTGTTGGACATTACGTAACCCTCGTCCCTTTGATGACGTTACAACACGCTGTCTTATCAACGGCCATAACGGTTATGTTGCACAAGACCAAGGATGGGAAGTAGTCCTAGTAAAACCAGAATGCATGACTTGTTTTTGGACGTATGAATTACGTGTCTTTATTGCCTTTGCTGAACGACTTGTGTACTAGCTAGAATTGTTTTCACAACTATCTTGTATCAAAGTTATTGTGTGCTATATTTCATGCTTTATGTAAAATAAGCGGTATTGTAAGTTTGTAAAATATTGTATAAAAGTTTGAACGCGAAATATTATTATAATCAGTTTTTCATATAGAATTGTAGTAGTTGAATTGTATATTAGCTACTAAGTATGAACTTAACGGGTAGGTACTACCCGAATTTAAACTTATAAAACGCTAATATGAAGAAAAAGCTTTTATAAATGAGTTCATATTATGCTACGAAATACTATTAACTACTCTTAATATTCTGTATGATTAACTTGTTCCATTTAACTATTTTGAAGGAAATGGCACCGACTACTCGACACACCGTGAATATGAATGAAGAGGAATTCCGTACTTTTCTAGCTTCAAACATAGCTGCAGTACAGGCTGCGCTACATACCAACAATAACCTTGGATCTAGCAGTACAGGAAATCGTGTAGGATGCACCTACAAAGAATTCACTGCCTGCAAACCTTTGGAATTTGATGGAACCGAAGGACCGATCGGATTGAAACGGTGGACCGAGAAGGTTGAATCGGTGTTTGCCATAAGTAAGTGTACTGAAGAGGACAAAGTGAAGTACGCTACGCATACCTTCACAGGTTCTGCGTTAACATGGTGGAATACCTATCTAGAGCAAGTGGGACAAGATGATGCGTACGCACTACCGTGGTCAGCATTCAAGCACTTGATGAACGAGAAGTACCGTCCCAGAACCGAGGTCAATAAGCTCAAGACAGAACTTAGAGGGTTACGAACCCAAGGATTTGATATTACCACGTACGAAAGACGATTCACAGAATTGTGCCTATTGTGTCCGGGAGCATTCGAAGATGAGGAAGAGAAGATCGACGCGTTTGTGAAAGGATTACCGGAAAGAATCCAAGAAGATATAAGTTCACACGAGCCCGCCTCCATACAACATGCATGTAGAATGGCTCACAAACTAGTGAACCAGATTGAAGAAAGAATTAAAGAACAGACTGCTGAAGAGGCCAATGTGAAGCAAGTCAAAAGAAAGAGGGAGGAAAACGGTGATAAGAATCACCAATACAACAACAACAGCAATTACAACAATAATCGCAACAATTATCCCAACAATCGCAACATCAATCACAACTACAACAAACGGCCCAACAACAACAACAACAGCAACAACAACAACAACAGCAACTACAACAATCATCCCAACAACAATAATAACCGCAACAACAACAACAATCAGAAGCAACTATGCCAAAGGTGTGAAAAGAATCACTCGGGGTTCTGCACCAAATTTTGCAACAAGTGTAAAAGAAATGGTCATAGCGCGGCGAAGTGTGAGGTCTACGGACCAGGGGTTAATAGAACGAAAGGAACAAATGGTGTCGGAACGAGTAATGGCGGAGCAAGTAGTGTCGGAGCAAGTTATGCCAATGTAGTTTGTTATAAATGTGGAAAACCAGGCCACATTATTAGAAATTGCCCGAACCAGGAGAACACGAATGGACAAGGCCGTGGAAGAGTTTTCAATATTAATGCGGTAGAGGCACAGGAAGACCCGGAGCTTGTTACGGGTACGTTTCTTATTGACAATAAATCTGCTTACGTTTTATTTGATTCGGGTGCGGATAGAAGCTATATGAGTAGAGATTTTTGTGCTAAATTAAGTTGTCCATTGACGCCTTTGGATAGTAAATTTTTACTCGAATTAGCAAATGGTAAATTAATTTCAGCAGATAATATATGTCGAAATCGAGAAATTAAACTGGTTAGCGAAACATTTAAGATTGATTTGATACCAGTAGAGTTAGGGAGTTTTGATGTGATAATCGGTATGGACTGGTTGAAAGAAGTGAAAGCGGAGATCGTTTGTTACAAAAATGCAATTCGCATTATACGAGAAAAAGGAAAACCCTTAATGGTGTACGGAGAAAAGGGCAACACGAAGCTACATCTTATTAGTAATTTGAAGGCACAAAAACTAATAAGAAAAGGTTGCTATGCTGTTCTAGCACACGTCGAGAAAGTACAAACTGAAGAAAAGAGCATCAATGATGTTCCCATTGCAAAAGAATTTCCCGATGTATTTCTGAAAGAATTACCGGGATTACCCCCACATCGATCCGTTGAATTTCAAATAGATCTTGTACCAGGAGCTGCACCAATAGCTCGTGCTCCTTACAGACTCGCACCCAGCGAGATGAAAGAACTGCAAAGCCAATTACAAGAACTTTTAGAGCGTGGTTTCATTCGACCAAGCACATCACCGTGGGGAGCTCCTGTTTTGTTTGTCAAGAAGAAAGATGGTACATTCAGGTTGTGTATCGACTACCGAGAGTTGAACAAACTTACCATCAAGAACCGCTACCCACTACCGAGAATCGACGACTTATTTGATCAACTACAAGGCTCGTCTGTTTATTCAAAGATTGACTTACGTTCCGGGTATCATCAAATGCGGGTGAAAGAAGATGATATTCCAAAGACTGCTTTCAGAACACGTTACGGTCATTACGAGTTTATGGTCATGCCGTTTGGTTTAACTAATGCACCAGTTGTGTTCATGGACCTTATGAACCGAGTGTGTGGACCATACCTTGACAAGTTTGTCATTGTTTTCATTGATGACATACTTATTTACTCAAAGAATGACCAAGAACACGGTGAACATTTGAGAAAGGTGTTAGAAGTATTGAGGAAGGAAGAATTGTACGCTAAGTTTTCAAAGTGTGCATTTTGGTTGGAAGAAGTTCAATTCCTCGGTCACATAGTGAACAAAGAAGGTATTAAGGTGGATCCGGCAAAGATAGAAACTGTTGAAAAGTGGGAAACCCCGAAAACTCCGAAACACATACGCCAGTTTTTAGGACTAGCTGGTTACTACAGAAGGTTCATCCAAGACTTTTCCAGAATAGCAAAACCCTTGACTGCATTAACGCATAAAGGGAAGAAATTTGAATGGAATGATGAACAAGAGAAAGCGTTTCAGTTATTGAAGAAAAAGCTAACTACGGCACCTATATTGTCATTGCCTGAAGGGAATGATGATTTTGTGATTTATTGTGACGCATCAAAGCAAGGTCTCGGTTGTGTATTAATGCAACGAACGAAGGTGATTGCTTATGCGTCTAGACAATTGAAGATTCACGAACAAAATTATACGACGCATGATTTGGAATTAGGCGCGGTTGTTTTTGCATTAAAGACTTGGAGGCACTACTTATATGGGGTCAAAAGTATTATATATACCGACCACAAAAGTCTTCAACACATATTTAATCAGAAACAACTGAATATGAGGCAGCGTAGGTGGATTGAATTATTGAATGATTACGATTTTGAGATTCGTTACCACCCGGGGAAGGCAAATGTGGTAGCCGATGCCTTGAGCAGGAAGGATAGAGAACCCATTCGAGTAAAATCTATGAATATAATTATTCATAATAACATTACTACTCAAATAAAGGAGGCGCAACAAAGAGTTTTAAAAGAGGGAAATTTAAAGGATGAAATACCCAAAGGATCGGAGAAGCATCTTAATATTCGGGAAGACGGAACCCGGTATAGGGCTGAAAGGATTTGGGTACCAAAATTTGGAGATATGAGAGAAATGGTACTTAGAGAAGCTCATAAAACCAGATACTCAATACATCCTGGAACGGGGAAGATGTACAAGGATCTCAAGAAACATTTTTGGTGGCCGGGTATGAAAGCCGATGTTGCTATATACGTAGGAGAATGTTTGACGTGTTCTAAGGTCAAAGCTGAGCATCAGAAACCATCAGGTCTACTTCAACAACCCGAAATCCCGAAATGGAAATGGGAAAACATTACCATGGATTTCATCACTAAATTGCCAAGGACTGCAAGTGGTTTTGATACTATTTGGGTAATAGTTGATCGTCTCACCAAATCAGCACACTTCCTACCAATAAGAGAAGATGACAAGATGGAGAAGTTAGCACGACTGTATTTGAAGGAAGTCATCTCCAGACATGGAATACCAATCTCTATTATCTCTGATAGGGATGGCAGATTTATTTCAAGATTCTGGCAGACATTACAGCAAGCATTAGGAACTCGTCTAGACATGAGTACTGCCTATCATCCACAAACTGATGGGCAGAGCGAAAGGACGATACAAACGCTTGAAGACATGCTACGAGCATGTGTTATTGATTTCGGAAACAGTTGGGATCGACATCTACCGTTAGCAGAATTTTCCTACAACAACAGCTACCATTCAAGCATTGAGATGGCGCCGTTTGAAGCACTTTATGGTAGAAAGTGCAGGTCTCCGATTTGTTGGAGTGAGGTGGGGGATAGACAGATTACGGGTCCGGAGATTATACAAGAAACTACCGAGAAGATCATCCAAATTCAACAACGGTTGAAAACCGCCCAAAGTCGACAAAAGAGCTACGCTGACATTAAAAGAAAAGATATAGAATTTGAAATTGGAGAGATGGTCATGCTTAAAGTTTCACCTTGGAAAGGCGTTGTTCGATTTGGTAAACGAGGGAAATTAAATCCAAGGTATATTGGACCATTCAAGATTATTGATCGTGTCGGACCAGTAGCTTACCGACTTGAGTTACCTCAACAACTCGCGGCTGTACATAACACTTTCCACGTCTCGAATTTGAAGAAATGTTTTGCTAAAGAAGAATGTCCCGTTCTTATTGATTAAAAACGTTCCATATTAATTGATTTCGTTGCGAGGTTTTGACCTCTATATGAGACGTTTTTCAAAGACTGCATTCATTTTTAAAACAAACCATAACCTTTATTTCATAGATAAAGGTTTTAAAAAGCTTTACGTAGATTATCAAATAATGATAATCTAAAATATCCTGTTTACACACGACCATTACATAATGGTTTACAATACAAATATGTTACAACAAAATAAGTTTCTTGAATGCAGTTTTTACACAATATCATACAAGCATGGACTCCAAATCTCGTCCTTATTTAAGTATGCGACAGCGGAAGCTCTTAATAATCACCTGAGAATAAACATGCTTAAAACGTCAACAAAAATGTTGGTGAGTTATAGGTTTAACCTATATATATCAAATCATAATAATAGACCACAAGATTTCATATTTCAATACACATCCCATACATAGAGATAAAAATCATTCATATGGTGAACACCTGGTAACCGACAATAACAAGATGCATATATAAGAATATCCCCATCATTCCGGGACACCCTTCGGATATGATATAAATTTCGAAGTACTAAAGCATCCGGTACTTTGGATGGGGTTTGTTAGGCCCAATAGATCTATCTTTAGGATTCGCATCAATTAGGGTGTCTGTTCCCTAATTCTTAGATTACCAGACTTAATAAAAAGGGGCATATTCGATTTCGATAATTCAACCATAGAATGTAGTTTCACGTACTTGTGTCTATTTTGTAAATCATTTATAAAACCTGCATGTATTCTCATCCCAAAAATATTAGATTTTAAAAGTGGGACTATAACTCACTTTCACAGATTTTTACTTCGTCGGGAAGTAAGACTTGGCCACTGGTTGATTCACGAACCTATAACAATATATACATATATATCAAAGTATGTTCAAAATATATTTACAACACTTTTAATATATTTTGATGTTTTAAGTTTATTAAGTCAGCTGTCCTCGTTAGTAACCTACAACTAGTTGTCCACAGTTAGATGTACAGAAATAAATCGATAAATATTATCTTGAATCAATCCACGACCCAGTGTATACGTATCTCAGTATTGATCACAACTCAAACTATATATATTTTAGAATCAACCTCAACCCTGTATAGCTAACTCCAACATTCACATATAGAGTGTCTATGGTTGTTCCGAAATATATATAGATGTGTCGACATGATAGGTCGAAACATTGTATACGTGTCTATGGTATCTCAAGATTACATAATATACAATACAAGTTGATTAAGTTATGGTTGGAATAGATTTGTTACCAATTTTCACGTAGCTAAAATGAGAAAAATTATCCAATCTTGTTTTACCCATAACTTCTTCATTTTAAATCAGTTTTGAGTGAATCAAATTGCTATGGTTTCATATTGAACTCTATTTTATGAATCTAAACAGAAAAAGTATAGGTTTATAGTCGGAAAAATAAGTTACAAGTCGTTTTTGTAAAGGTAGTCATTTCAGTCGAAAAAACGACGTCTAGATGACCATTTTAGAAAACATACTTCCACTTTGAGTTTAACCATAATTTTTGGATATAGTTTCATGTTCATAATAAAAATCATTTTCTCAGAATAACAACTTTTAAATCAAAGGTTATCATAGTTTTTAATTAACTAACCCAAAACAGCCCGCGGTGTTACTACGACGGCGTAAATCCGGTTTTACGGTGTTTTTCGTGTTTTCAGGTTTTAAATCATTAAGTTAGCATATCATATAGATATAGAACATGTGTTTAGTTGATTTTAAAATTCAAGTTAGAAGGATTAACTTTTGTTTGCGAACAAGTTTAGAATTAACTAAACTATGTTCTAGTGATTACAAGTTTAAACCTTCGAATAAGATAGCTTTATATGTATGAATTGAATGATGTTATGAACATCATTACTACCTTAAGTTCCTTGGATAAACCTACTGGAAAAGAGAAAAATGGATCTAGCTTCAACGGATCCTTGGATGGCTCGAAGTTCTTGAAGCAGAATCATGACACGAAAACAAGTTCAAGTAAGATCATCACTTGAAATAAGATTGTTATAGTTATAGAAATTGAACCAAAGTTTGAATATGATTATTACCTTGTATTAGAATGATAACCTACTGTAAGAAACAAAGATTTCTTGAGGTTGGATGATCACCTTACAAGATTGGAAGTGAGCTAGCAAACTTGAAAGTATTCTTGATTTTATGAAACTAGAACTTTTAGAATTTATGAAGAACACTTAGAACTTGAAGATAGAACTTGAGAGAGATCAATTAGATGAAGAAAATTGAAGAATGAAAGTGTTTGTAGGTGTTTTTGGTCGTTGGTGTATGGATTAGATATAAAGGATATGTTATTTTGTTTTCATGTAAATAAGTCATGAATGATTACTCATATTTTTGTAATTTTATGAGATATTTCATGCTAGTTGCCAAATGATAGTTCCCACATGTGTTAGGTGACTCACATGGGCTGCTAAGAGCTGATTATTGGAGTGTATATACCAATAGTACATACATCTAAAAGCTGTGTATTGTACGAGTACGAATACGGGTGCATACGAGTAGAATTGTTGATGAAACTGAACGAGGATGTAATTGTAAGCATTTTTGTTAAGTAGAAGTATTTTTATAAGTGTCTTGAAGTCTTTCAAAAGTGTATGAATACATATTAAAACACTACATGTATATACATTTTAACTGAGTCGTTAAGTCATCGTTAGTCGTTACATGTAAATGTTGTTTTGAAACCTTTAGGTTAACGATCTTGTTGAATGTTGTTAACCCATTATTTATTATAACAAATGAGATGTTAAATTGTTATATTATCATGATATTATGATATATAATATATCTCAGTATGATGTATATACAGTTAAATGTCGTTACAACGATAATCGTTACATATATGTCTCGTTTCGAAATCATTAAGTTAGTAGTCTTATTTTTACATATGTATTTCATTGTTAATACACTTAATAATATATTTAATTTCATTGTTAATACACTTAATAATATATTTACTTATCATTTAACATAATTAACCAAGTGTATCAATATCTTAATATGATTCATATGTACCTAGTAAGACGTTGTTATAACGATAATCGTTATATATATCGTTTTCGAGTTTCTTAAATTAATAGTCTCATTTTTATGTATATAACTCATTGTTAAAATACCTAATGAGATACATACTTATAATAAAAACATGTTAACTATATATATAACCATATATATGTCATCGTATAGTTTTTACAAGTTTTAACGTTCGTGAATCACCGGTTAACTTGGGTGGTCAATTGTCTATATGAAACATATTTCAATTAATCAAGTCTTAACAAGTTTGATTGCTTAACATGTTGGAAACATTTAATCATGTAAATATCAATATCAATTAATATATATAAACATGGAAAAGTTCGGGTCACTACAGTACCTACCCGTTAAATAAATTTCGTCCCGAAATTTTAAGCTGTTGAAGGTGTTGACGAATCTTCTGGAAATAGATGCGGGTATTTCTTCTTCATCTGATCTTCACGCTCCCAGGTGAACTCGGGTCCTCTACAAGCATTCCATCGAACCTTAACAATTGGTATCTTGTTTTGCTTAAGTCTTTTAACCTCACGATCCATTATTTCGACGGGTTCTTCGATGAATTGAAGTTTTTCGTTGATTTGGATTTCATCTAACGGAATAGTGAGATCTTCTTTAGCAAAACATTTCTTCAAATTCGAGACGTGGAAAGTGTTATGTACAGCCGCGAGTTGTTGAGGTAACTCAAGTCGGTAAGCTACTGGTCCGACACGATCAATAATCTTGAATGGTCAAATAAACCTTGGATTTAATTTCCCTCGTTTACCAAATCGAACAACGCCTTTCCAAGGTGCAACTTTAAGCATGACCATCTCTCCAATTTCAAATTCTATATCTTTTCTTTTAATGTCAGCGTAGCTCTTTTGTCGACTTTGGGCGGTTTTCAACCGTTGTTGAATTTGGATGATCTTCTCGGTAGTTTCTTGTATAATCTCCGGACCCGTAATCTGTCTATCCCCCACTTCACTCCAACAAATTGGAGACCTGCACTTTCTACCATAAAGTGCTTCAAACGGCGCCATCTCAATGCTTGAATGGTAGCTGTTGTTGTAGGAAAATTCTGCTAACGGTAGATGTCGATCCCAACTGCTTCCGAAATCAATAACACATGCTCGTAGCATGTCTTCAAGTGTTTGTATCGTCCTTTCGCTCTGCCCATCAGTTTGTGGATGATAGGCAGTACTCATGTCTAGACGAGTTCCTAATGCTTGCTGTAATGTCTGCCAGAATCTTGACTTGCTAATTCAACATTGAGATGGCTCACAAACTAGTAAACCAGATTGAAGAAAGAATTAAAGAACAGACTGCTGAAGAGGCCAATGTGAAGCAAGTCAAAAGAAAGAGGGAGGAAAACGGTGATAAGAATCACCAATACAACAACAACAGCAATTACAACAATAATCGCAACAATTATCCCAACAATCGCAACATCAATCGCAACTACAACAAACGGCCCAACAACAACAACAACAACAACAACAACAACAACAACAACAGCAACTACAACAATCATCCAAACAACAATAATAACCGCAACAACAACAATAATCAGAAGCAACTATGCCAAAGGTGTGAAAAGAATCACTCGGGGTTCTGCACCAAATTTTGCAACAAGTGTAAAAGAAATGGTCATAGCGCGGCGAAGTGTGAGGTCTACGGACCAGGGGTTAATAGAACGAAAGGAACAAATGGTGTCGGAACGAGTAATGGCGGAGCAAGTAGTGTCGGAGCAAGTTATGCCAATGTAGTTTGTTATAAATGTGGAAAACCAGGCCACATTATTAGAAATTGCCCGAACCAGGAGAACACGAATGGACAAGGCCGTGGAAGAGTTTTCAATATTAATGCGGTAGAGGCACAGGAAGACCCGGAGCTTGTTACGGGTACGTTTCTTATTGACAATAAATCTGCTTACGTTTTATTTGATTCGGGTGCGGATAGAAGCTATATGAGTAGAGATTTTTGTGCTAAATTAAGTTGTCCATTGACGCCTTTGGATAGTAAATTTTTACTCGAATTAGCAAATGGTAAATTAATTTCAGCAGATAATATATGTCGAAATCGAGAAATTAAACTGGTTAGCGAAACATTTAAGATTGATTTGATACCAGTAGAGTTAGGGAGTTTTGATGTGATAATCGGTATGGACTGGTTGAAAGAAGTGAAAGCGGAGATCGTTTGTTACAAAAATGCAATTCGCATTATACGAGAAAAAGGAAAACCCTTAATGGTGTACGGAGAAAAGGGCAACACGAAGCTACATCTTATTAGTAATTTGAAGGCACAAAAACTAATAAGAAAAGGTTGCTATGCTGTTCTAGCATACGTCGAGAAAGTACAAACTGAAGAAAAGAGCATCAATGATGTTCCCATTGCAAAAGAATTTCCCGATGTATTTCCGAAAGAATTACCGGGATTACCCCCACATCGATCCGTTGAATTTCAAATAGATCTTGTACCAGGAGCTGCACCAATAGCTCGTGCTCCTTACAGACTCGCACCCAGCGAGATGAAAGAACTGCAAAGCCAATTACAAGAACTTTTAGAGCGTGGTTTCATTCGACCAAGCACATCACCGTGGGGAGCTCCTGTTTTGTTTGTCAAGAAGAAAGATGGTACATTCAGGTTGTGTATCGACTACCGAGAGTTGAACAAACTTACCATCAAGAACCGCTACCCACTACCGAGAATCGACGACTTATTTGATCAACTACAAGGCTCGTCTGTTTATTCAAAGATTGACTTACGTTCCGGGTATCATCAAATGCGGGTGAAAGAAGATGATATTCCAAAGACTGCTTTCAGAACACGTTACGGTCATTACGAGTTTATGGTCATGCCGTTTGGTTTAACTAATGCACCAGCTGTGTTCATGGACCTTATGAACCGAGTGTGTGGACCATACCTTGACAAGTTTGTCATTGTTTTCATTGATGACATACTTATTTACTCAAAGAATGACCAAGAACACGGTGAACATTTGAGAAAGGTGTTAGAAGTATTGAGGAAGGAAGAATTGTACGCTCACCCTTCAGATATGATATAAATTTCGAAGTACTAAAGCATCCGGTACTTTGGATGGGGTTTGTTAGGCCCAATAGATCTATCTTTAGGATTCGCGTCAATTAGGGTGTCTGTTCCCTAATTCTTAGATTACCAGACTTAATAAAAAGGGGCATATTCGATTTCGATAATTCAACCATAGAATGTAGTTTCACGTACTTGTGTCTATTTTGTAAATCATTTATAAAACCTGCATGTATTCTCATCCCAAAAATATTAGATTTTAAAAGTGGGACTATAACTCACTTTCACAGATTTTTACTTCGTCGGGAAGTAAGACTTGGCCACTGTTGATTCACGAACCTATAACAATATATACATATATATTAAAGTATGTTCAAAATATATTTACAACACTTTTAATATATTTTGATGTTTTAAGTTTATTAAGTCAGCTGTCCTCGTTAGTAACCTATAACTAGTTGTCCACAGTTAGATGTACAGAAATAAATCGATAAATATTATCTTGAATCAATCCACGACCCAGTGTATACGTATCTCAGTATTGATCACAACTCAAACTATATATATTTTGGAATCAACCTCAACCCTGTATAGCTAACTCCAACATTCACATATAGAGTGTCTATGGTTGTTCCGAAATATATATAGATGTGTCGACATGATAGGTCGAAACATTGTATACGTGTCTATGGTATCTCAAGATTACATAATATACAATACAAGTTGATTAAGTTATGGTTGGAATAGATTTGTTACCAATTTTCACGTAGCTAAAATGAGAAAAATTATCCAATCTTGTTTTACCCATAACTTCTTCATTTTAAATCCGTTTTGAGTGAATCAAATTGCTATGATTTCATATTGAACTCTATTTTATGAATCTAAACAGAAAAAGTATAGGTTTATAGTCGGAAAAATAAGTTACAAGTCGTTTTTGTAAAGGTAGTCATTTCAGTCGAAAGAACGACGTCTAGATGACCATTTTAGAAAACATACTTCCACTTTGAGTTTAACCATAATTTTTGGATATAGTTTCATGTTCATAATAAAAATCATTTTCTCAGAATAACAACTTTTAAATCAAAGTTTATCATAGTTTTTAATTAACTAACCCAAAACAGCCCGCGGTGTTACTACGACGGCGTAAATCCGGTTTTACGGTGTTTTTCGTGTTTCCAGGTTTTAAATCATTAAGTTAGCATATCATATAGATATAGAACATGTGTTTAGTTGATTTTAAAAGTCAAGTTAGAAGGATTAACTTTTGTTTGCGAACAAGTTTAGAATTAACTAAACTATGTTCTAGTGATTACAAGTTTAAACCTTCGAATAAGATAGCTTTATATGTATGAATCGAATGATGTTATGAACATCATTACTACCTTAATTTCCTTGGATAAACCTACTGGAAAAGAGAAAAATGGATCTAGCTTCAATGGATCCTTGGATGGCTCGAAGTTCTTGAAGCAGAATCATGACACGAAAACAAGTTCAAGTAAGATCATCACTTGAAATAAGATTGTTATAGTTATAGAAATTGAACCAAAGTTTGAATATGATTATTACCTTGTATTAGAATGATAACCTACTGTAAGAAACAAAGATTTCTTGAGGTTGGATGATCACCTTACAAGATTGGAAGTGAGCTAGCAAACTTGAAAGTATTCTTGATTTTATGAAACTAGAACTTTTGGAATTTATGAAGAACACTTAGAACTTGAAGATAGAACTTGAGAGAGATCAATTAGATGAAGAAAATTGAAGAATGAAAGTGTTTGTAGGTGTTTTTGGTCGTTGGTGTATGGATTAGATATAAAGGATATGTAATTTTGTTTTCATGTAAATAAGTCATGAATGATTACTCATATTTTTGTAATTTTATGAGATATTTCATGCTAGTTGCCAAATGATGGTTCCCACATGTGTTAGGTGACTCACATGGGCTGCTAAGAGCTGATCATTGGAGTGTATATACCAATAGTACATACATCTAAAAGCTGTGTATTGTACGAGTACGAATACGGGTGCATACGAGTAGAATAGTGAGAATGCATGACTTGTTTCTGGACGTATGAATTACGTGTCTTTATTGCCTTTGCTGAACGACTTGTGTACTAGCTAGAATTGTCTTCACAACTATCTTGTATCAAAGTTATTGTGTGCTATATTTCATGCTTTATGTAAAATAAGCGGTATTGTAAGTTTGTAAAATATTGTATAAAAGTTTGAACGCAAAATATTATTACAATCAGTTTTTCATATAGAATTGTAGTAGTTGAATTGTATATTAGCTACTAAGTATGAACTTAACGGGTAGGTACGACCCGAATTTAAACTTATAAAACGCTAATATGAAGAAAAAGCTTTTATAAATGAGTTCATATTATGCTACGAAATACTATTAACTACTCTTAATATTCTGTATGATTAACTTGTTCCATTTAACTATTTTGAAGGAAATGGCACCGACTACTCGACACACCGTGAATATGAATGAAGAGGAATTCCGTACTTTTCTAGCTTCAAACATAGCCGCAGTACAGGCTGCGCTACATACCAACAATAACCTTGGATCTAGCAGTACAGGAAATCGTGTAGGATGCACCTACAAAGAATTCACTGCCTGCAAACCTTTGGAATTTGATGGAACCGAAGGACCGATCGGATTGAAACGGTGGACCGAGAAGGTTGAATCGGTGTTTGCCATAAGTAAGTGTACTGAAGAGGACAAAGTGAAGTACGCTACGCATACCTTCACAGGTTCTGCGTTAACATGGTGGAATACCTATCTAGAGCAAGTGGGACAAGATGATGCGTACGCACTACCGTGGTCAGCATTCAAGCACTTGATGAACGAGAAGTACCGTCCCAGAACCGAGGTCAATAAGCTCAAGACAGAACTTAGAGGGTTACGAACCCAAGGATTTGATATTACCACGTACGAAAGACGATTCACAGAATTGTGCCTATTGTGTCCGGGAGCATTCGAAGATGAGGAAGAGAAGATCGACGCGTTTGTGAAAGGATTACCGGAAAGAATCCAAGAAGATATAAGTTCACACGAGCCCGCCTCCATACAACAGGCATGTAGAATGGCTCACAAACTAGTGAACCAGATTGAAGAAAGAATTAAAGAACAGACTGCTGAAGAGACCAATGTGAAGCAAGTCAAAAGAAAGTGGGAGGAAAACGGTGATAAGAATCACCAATACAACAACAACAGCAATTACAACAATAATCGCAACAATTATCCCAACAATCGCAACATCAATCGCAACTACAACAAACGGCTCAACAACAACAACAACAACAACAACAACAACTACAACAATCATCCCAACAACAATAATAACCGCAACAACAACAACAATCAGAAGCAGCTATGCCAAAGGTGTGAAAAGAATCACTCGGGGTTCTGCACCAAATTTTGCAACAAGTGTAAAAGAAATGGTCATAGCGCGGCGAAGTGTGAGGTCTACGGACCAGGGGTTAATAGAACGAAAGGAACAAATGGTGTCGGAACGAGTAATGGCGGAGCAAGTAGTGTCGGAGCAAGTTATGCCAATGTAGTTTGTTATAAATGTGGAAAACCAGGCCACATTATTAGAAATTGCCCGAACCAGGAGAACACGAATGGACAAGGCCGTGGAAGAGTTTTCAATATTAATGCGGTAGAGGCACAGGAAGACCCGGAGCTTGTTACGGGTACGTTTCTTATTGACAATAAATCTGCTTACGTTTTATTTGATTCGGGTGCGGATAGAAGCTATATGAGTAGAGATTTTTGTGCTAAATTAAGTTGTCCATTGACGCCTTTGGATAGTAAATTTTTACTAGAATTAGCAAATGGTAAATTAATTTCAGCAGATAATATATGTCGGAATCGAGAAATTAAACTGGTTAGCGAAACATTTAAGATTGATTTGATACCAGTAGAGTTAGGGAGTTTTGATGTGATAATCGGTATGGACTGGTTGAAATAAGTGAAAGCGGAGATCGTTTGTTACAAAAATGCAATTCGCATTATACGAGAAAAAGGAAAACCCTTAATGGTGTACGGAGAAAAGGGCAACACGAAGCTACATCTTATTAGTAATTTGAAGGCACAAAAACTAATAAGAAAATGTTGCTATGCTGTTCTAGCACACGTCGAGAAAGTACAAACTGAAGAAAAGAGCATCAATGATGTTCCCATTGCAAAAGAATTTCCCGATGTATTTCCGAAAGAATTACCGGGATTACCCCCACATCGATCCGTTGAATTTCAAATAGATCTTGTACCAGGAGCTGCACCAATAGCTCGTGCTCCTTACAGACTCGCACCCAGCGAGATGAAAGAACTGCAAAGCCAATTACAAGAACTTTTAGAGCGTGGTTTCATTCGACCAAGCACATCACCGTGGGGAGCTCCTGTTTTGTTTGTCAAGAAGAAAGATGGTACATTCAGGTTGTGTATCGACTACCGAGAGTTGAACAAACTTACCATCAAGAACCGCTACCCACTACCGAGAATCGACGACTTATTTGATCAACTACAAGGCTCGTCTGTTTATTCAAAGATTGACTTACGTTCCGGGTATCATCAAATGCGGGTGAAAGAAGATGATATTCCAAAGACTGCTTTCAGAACACGTTACGGTCATTACGAGTTTATGGTCATGCCGTTTGGTTTAACTAATGCACCAGCTGTGTTCATGGACCTTATGAACCGAGTGTGTGGACCATACCTTGACAAGTTTGTCATTGTTTTCATTGACGACATACTTATTTACTCAAAGAATGACCAAGAACACGGTGAACATTTGAGAAAGGTGTTAGAAGTATTGAGGAAGGAAGAATTGTACGCTAAGTTTTCAAAGTGTGCATTTTGGTTGGAAGAAGTTCAATTCCTCGGTCACATAGTGAACAAAGAAGGTATTAAGGTGGATCCGGCAAAGATAGAAACTGTTGAAAAGTGGGAAACCCCGAAAACTCCGAAACACATACGCCAGTTTTTAGGACTAGCTGGTTACTACAGAAGGTTCATCCAAGACTTTTCCAGAATAGCAAAACCCTTGACTGCATTAACGCATAAAGGGAAGAAATTTGAATGGAATGATGAACAAGAGAAAGCGTTTCAGTTATTGAAGAAAAAGCTAACTACGGCACCTATATTGTCATTGCCTGAAGGGAATGATGATTTTGTGATTTATTGTGATGCATCAAAGCAAGGTCTCGGTTGTGTATTAATGCAACGAACGAAGGTGATTGCTTATGCGTCTAGACAATTGAAGATTCACGAACAAAATTATACGACGCATGATTTGGAATTAGGCGCGGTTGTTTTTGCATTAAAGACTTGGAGGCACTACTTATATGGGGTCAAAAGTATTATATATACCGACCACAAAAGTCTTCAACACATATTTAATCAGAAACAACTGAATATGAGGCAGCGTAGGTGGATTGAATTATTGAATGATTACGACTTTGAGATTCGTTACCACCCGGGGAAGGCAAATGTGGTAGCCGATGCCTTGAGCAGGAAGGACAGAGAACCCATTCGAGTAAAATCTATGAATATAATGATTCATAATAACATTACTACTCAAATAAAGGAGGCGCAACAAGGAGTTTTAAAAGAGGGAAATTTAAAGGATGAAATACCCAAAGGATCGGAGAAGCATCTTAATATTCGGGAAGACGGAACCCGGTATAGGGCTGAAAGGATTTGGGTACCAAAATTTGGAGATATGAGAGAAATGGTACTTAGAGAAGCTCATAAAACCAGATACTCAATACATCCTGGAACGGGGAAGATGTACAAGGATCTCAAGAAACATTTTTGGTGGCCGGGTATGAAAGCCGATGTTGCTAAATACGTAGGAGAATGTTTGACGTGTTCTAAGGTCAAAGCTGAGCATCAGAAACCATCAGGTCTACTTCAACAACCCGAAATCCCGGAATGGAAATGGGAAAACATTACCATGGATTTCATCACTAAATTGCCAAGGACTGCAAGTGGTTTTGATACTATTTGGGTAATAGTTGATCGTCTCACCAAATCAGCACACTTCCTACCAATAAGAGAAGATGACAAGATGGAGAAGTTAGCACGACTGTATTTGAAGGAAGTCATCTCCAGACATGGAATACCAATCTCTATTATCTCTGATAGGGATGGCAGATTTATTTCAAGATTCTGGCAGACATTACAGCAAGCATTAGGAACTCGTCTAGACATGAGTACTGCCTATCATCCACAAACTGATGGGCAGAGCGAAAGGACGATACAAACGCTTGAAGACATGCTACGAGCATGTGTTATTGATTTCGGAAACAGTTGGGATCGACATCTACCGTTAGCAGAATTTTCCTACAACAACAGCTACCATTCAAGCATTGAGATGGCGCCGTTTGAAGCACTTTATGGTAGAAAATGCAGGTCTCCGATTTGTTGGAGTGAAGTGGGGGATAGACAGATTACGGGTCCGGAGATTATACAAGAAACTACCGAGAAGATCATCCAAATTCAACAACGGTTGAAAACCGCCCAAAGTCGACAAAAGAGCTACGCTGACATTAAAAGAAAAGATATAGAATTTGAAATTGGAGAGATGGTCATGCTTAAAGTTGCACCTTGGAAAGGCGTTGTTCGATTTGGTAAACGAGGGAAATTAAATCCAAGGTATATTGGACCATTCAAGATTATTGATCGTGTCGGACCAGTAGCTTACCGACTAGAGTTACCTCAACAACTCGCGGCTGTACATAACACTTTCCACGTCTCGAATTTAAAGAAATGTTTTGCTAAAGAAGATCTCACTATTCCGTTAGATGAAATCCAAATCAACGAAAAACTTCAATTCATCGAAGAACCCGTCGAAATAATGGATCGTGAGGTTAAAAGACTTAAGCAAAACAAGATACCAATTGTTAAGGTTCGATGGAATGCTCGTAGAGGACCCGAGTTCACCTGGGAGCGTGAAGATCAGATGAAGAAGAAATACCCGCATCTATTTCCAGAAGATTCGTCAACACCTTCAACAGCTTAAAATTTCGGGACGAAATTTATTTAACGGGTAGGTACTGTAGTGACCCGAACTTTTCCATGTTTATATATATTAATTGAGATTGATATTTACATGATTAAATGTTTCCAACATGTTAAGCAATCAAACTTGTTAAGACTTGATTAATTGAAATATGTTTCATATAGACAATTGACCACCCAAGTTGATCGGTGATTCACGAACGTTAAAACTTGTAAAAACTATATGATGACATATATATGGATATATATATATATAGTTAACATGATACTATGATAAGAAAACATATCATAAAGTATATTAACAATGAACTACATATGTAAAAACAAGACTACTAACTTAATGATTTTTAAACGAGACATATATGTAACGATTATCGTTGTAAAGACATTTAATGTATATATATCATATTAAGAGATATTCATACATGATAATATCATGATAATATAATAATTTAAAATCTCATTTGATATTATAAACATTGGGTTAACAATATTTAACAAGATCGTTAACCTAAAGGTTTCAAAACAACACTTACATGTAACGACTAACGATGACTTAACGACTCAGTTAAAATGTATATACATGTAGCGTTTTAATATGTATTTATACACTTTTGAAAGACTTCAATACACTTATCAAAATACTTCTACTTAACAAAAATGCTTACAATTACATCCTCGTTCAGTTTCATCAACAATTCTACTCGTATGCACCTGTATTCGTACTCGTACAATACACAGCTTTTAGATGTATGTACTATTGGTATATACACTCCAATGATCAGCTCTTAGCAGCCCATGTGAGTCACCTAACACATGTGGGAACCATCATTTGGCAACTAGCATGAAATATCTCATAAAATTACAAAAATATGAGTAATCATTCATGACTTATTTACATGAAAACAAAATTACATATCCTTTATATCTAATCCATACACCAACGACCAAAAACACCTACAAACACTTTCATTCTTCAATTTTCTTCATCTAATTGATCTCTCTCAAGTTCTATCTTCAAGTTCTAAGTGTTCTTCATAAATTCCAAAAGTTCTAGTTTCATAAAATCAAGAATACTTTCAAGTTTGCTAGCTCACTTCCAATCTTGTAAGGTGATCATCCAACCTCAAGAAATCTTTGTTTCTTACAGTAGGTTATCATTCTAATACAAGGTAATAATCATATTCAAACTTTGGTTCAATTTCTATAACTATAACAATCTTATTTCAAGTGATGATCTTACTTGAACTTGTTTTCGTGTCATGATTCTGCTTCAAGAACTTCGAGCCATCCAAGGATCCATTGAAGCTAGATCCATTTTTCTCTTTTCCAGTAGGTTTATCCAAGGAAATTAAGGTAGTAATGATGTTCATAACATCATTCGATTCATACATATAAAGCTATCTTATTCGAAGGTTTAAACTTGTAATCACTAGAACATAGTTTAGTTAATTCTAAACTTGTTCGCAAACAAAAGTTAATCCTTCTAACTTGACTTTTAAAATCAACTAAACACATGTTCTATATCTATATGATATGCTAACTTAATGATTTAAAACCTGGAAACACGAAAAACACCGTAAAACCGGATTTACGCCGTCGTAGTAACACCGCGGGCTGTTTTGGGTTAGTTAATTAAAAACTATGATAAACTTTGATTTAAAAGTTGTTATTCTGAGAAAATGATTTTTATTATGAACATGAAACTATATCCAAAAATTATGGTTAAACTCAAAGTGGAAGTATGTTTTCTAAAATGGTCATCTAGACGTCGTTCTTTCGACTGAAATGACTACCTTTACAAAAACGACTTGTAACTTATTTTTCCGACTATAAACCTATACTTTTTCTGTTTAGATTCATAAAATAGAGTTCAATATGAAATCATAGCAATTTGATTCACTCAAAACGGATTTAAAATGAAGAAGTTATGGGTAAAACAAGATTGGATAATTTTTCTCATTTTAGCTACGTGAAAATTGGTAACAAATCTATTCCAACCATAACTTAATCAACTTGTATTGTATATTATGTAATCTTGAGATACCATAGACACGTATACAATGTTTCGACCTATCATGTCGACACATCTATATATATTTCGGAACAACCATAGACACTCTATATGTGAATGTTGGAGTTAGCTATACAGGGTTGAGGTTGATTCCAAAATATATATAGTTTGAGTTGTGATCAATACTGAGATACGTATACACTGGGTCATGGATTGATTCAAGATAATATTTATCGATTTATTTCTGTACATCTAACTGTGGACAACTAGTTATAGGTTACTAACGAGGACAGCTGACTTAATAAACTTAAAACATCAAAATATATTAAAAGTGTTGTAAATATATTTTGAACATACTTTAATATATATGTATATATTGTTATAGGTTCGTGAATCAACAGTGGCCAAGTCTTACTTCCCGACGAAGTAAAAATCTGTGAAAGTGAATTATAGTCCCACTTTTAAAATCTAATATTTTTGGGATGAGAATACATCTTAACCCGTTGCGTAAAATAGCATTTGGGTTCCCCGCAATATATGCGTCAAAGTAAACACATCGTAACTTATGGGTTTCCCAATGTGATATCCCCCATCTTTCAAACGAAAGTCTCTTATAAACCAAGACATTCTTGGAACGTTCTTCGAATGTCTTACAAACTGATCTCGCCTTAAATAGTTGTGCCGAAGAATTCTGGCCGACTCTAGACAAGATTTCATCAATCATGTCTCCGGGTAGGTCTCTTAAAATATTAGGTTGTCTATCCATTTTGTGTTTTTAAACTATAAAATAGACAAGAGTTAGTTTCATAAAAAAATACTTATTAATACAAGCAATTTTTACATATATCATAAAGCATAAGAACACTATATTACATATATTACACCACACGAATAAAACTATCTTATTCCGACTCGCTCGTTTCTTCTTCTTCGGTTTTGGTTCGTTTTGCCAAGTTTCTAGGGATATATGATGTTCCCCTAATACGAGCCGTCGTTGTCCACATTGGTTTAGAAAAACCTGGTGGTTTAGAGGTTCCCGGGTCATTGTTACAACTTAAGGACTTCGGGGGTTGACGATACATATAAAGTTCATCGGGGTTGGAATTAGATTTCTCTATTTTTATGCCCTTTCCCTTATTATTTTCTTTTGCCTTTTTAAATTCAGTTGGGGTAATTTCTATAACATCATCGGAATTCTCGTCGGAATCTGATTCATCGGAGAATTGGTAATCCTCCCAATATTTTGCTTCCTTGGCGGAAACACCATTGACCATAATTAACTTTGGTCGGTTGGTTGAGGATTTTCTTTTACTTAACCGTTTTATTATTTCCCCCACCGGTTCTATTTCTTCATCCGGTTCTGATTCTTCTTCCGGTTCCGATTCTTCTTCCGGTTCCGACTCTTCTTCCGGTTCCTCTTCGGGAACTTGTGAATCAGTCCACAAATCATTCCAATTTACATTTGACTCTTCATTATTATTAGGTGAGTCAATGGGACTTGTTCTAGAGGTAGACATCTATCACATAATATCAAACACGTTAAGAGATTAATATATCACATAATATTCATATGTTAAAAATATATAGTTTCCAACAAAAATGTTAAGCAATCATTTTTAAAGAAAACACGGTCGAAGTCCAGACTCACTAATGCATCCTAACAAACTCGATAAGACACACTAATGCAAATTTTCTGGTTCTCTAAGACCAACGCTCGGATACCAACTGAAATGTCCCGTTCTTATTGATTAAAAACGTTCCATATTAATTGATTTCGTTGCGAGGTTTTGACCTCTATATGAGACGTTTTTCAAAGACTGCACTCATTTTTAAAACAAACCATAACCTTTATTTCATAAATAAAGGTTTAAAAAGCTTTACGTAGATTATCAAATAATGATAATCTAAAATATCCTGTTTACACACGACCATTACATAATGGTTTACAATACAAATATGTTACATCGAAATCAGTTTCTTGAATGCAGTTTTTACACAATATCATACAAACATGGACTCCAAATCTTGTCCTTATTTTAGTATGCAACAGCGGAAGCTCTTAATATTCACCTGAGAATAAACATGCTTTAAACGTCAACAAAAATGTTGGTGAGTTATAGGTTTAACCTATATATATCAAATCGTAACAATAGACCACAAGATTTCATATTTCAATACACATCCCATACATAGAGATAAAAATCATTCATATGGTGAACACCTGGTAACCGACAATAACAAGATGCATATATAAGAATATCCCCATCATTCCGGGACACCCTTCGGATATGATATAAATTTCGAAGTACTAAAGCATCCGGTACTTTGGATGGGGTTTGTTAGGCCCAATAGATCTATCTTTAGGATTCGCGTCAATTAGGGTGTCTGTTCCCTAATTCTTAGATTACCAGACTTAATAAAAGGGGCATATTCGATTTCGATAATTCAACCATAGAATGTAGTTTCACGTACTTGTGTCTATTTTGTAAATCATTTATAAAACCTGCATGTATTCTCATCCCAAAAATATTAGATTTTAAAAGTGGGACTATAACTCACTTTCACAGATTTTTACTTCGTCGGGAAGTAAGACTTGGCCACTGGTTGATTCACGAACCTATAACAATATATACATATATATCAAAGTATGTTCAAAATATATTTACAACACTTTTAATATATTTTGATGTTTTAAGTTTATTAAGTCAGCTGTCCTCGTTAGTAACCTACAACTAGTTGTCCACAGTTAGATGTACAGAAATAAATCGACAAATATTATCTTGAATCAATCCATGACCCAGTGTATACGTATCTCAGTATTGATCACAACTCAAACTAAATATATTTTGGAATCAACCTCAACCCTGTATAGCTAACTCCAACATTCACATATAGAGTGTCTATGGTTGTTCCGAAATATATATAGATGTGTCGACATGATAGGTCGAAACATTGTATACGTGTCTATGGTATCTCAAGATTACATAATATACAATACAAGTTGATTAAGTTATGGTTGGAATAGATTTGTTACCAATTTTCACGTAGCTAAAATGAGAAAAATTATCCAATCTTGTTTTACCCATAACTTCTTCATTTTAAATCCGTTTTGAGTGAATCAAATTGCTATGGTTTCATATTGAACTCTATTTTATGAATCTAAACAGAAAAAGTATAGGTTTATAGTCGGAAAAATAAGTTACAAGTCGTTCTTGTAAAGGTAGTCATTTCAGTCGAAAGAACGACGTCTAGATGACCATTTTAGAAAACATCCTTCCACTTTGAGTTTAACCATAATTTTTGGATATAGTTTCATGTTCATAATAAAAATAATTTTCTCAGAATAACAACTTTTAAATCAAAGTTTATCATAGTTTTTAATTAACTAACCCAAAACAGCCCGCGGTGTTACTACGACGGCGTAAATCCGGTTTTACGGTGTTTTTCGTGTTTCCAGGTTTTAAATCATTAAGTTAGCATATCATATAGATATAGAACATGTGTTTAGTTGATTTTAAAAGTCAAGTTAGAAGGATTAACTTTTGTTTGCGAACAAGTTTAGAATTAACTAAACTATGTTCTAGTGATTACAAGTTTAAACCTTCGAATAAGATAGCTTTATATGTATGAATCGAATGATGTTATGAACATCATTACTACCTTAAGTTCCTTGGATAAACCTACTGGAAAAGAGAAAAATGGATCTAGCTTCAATGGATCCTTGGATGGCTCAAAGTTCTTGAAGCAGAATCATGGCACGAAAACAAGTTCAAGTAAGATCATCACTTAAAATAAGATTGTTATAGTTATAGAAATTGAACCAAAGTTTGAATATGATTATTACCTTGTATTAGAATGATAACCTACTGTAAGAAACAAATATTTCTTGAGGTTGGATGATCACCTTACAAGATTGGAAGTGAGCTAGCAAACTTGAAAGTATTCTTGATTTTATGAAACTAGAACTTTTGGAATTTATGAAGAACACTTAGAACTTGAAGATAGAACTTGAGAGAGATCAATTAGATGAAGAAAATTGAAGAATGAAAGTGTTTGTAGGTGTTTTTGGTCGTTGGTGTATGGATTAGATATAAAGGATATGTAATTTTGTTTTCATGTAAATAAGTCATGAATGATTACTCATATTTTTGTAATTTTATGAGATATTTCATGCTAGTTGCCAAATGATGGTTCCCACATGTGTTAGGTGACTCACATGGGCTGCTAAGAGCTGATCATTGGAGTGTATATACCAATAGTACATACATCTAAAAGCTGTGTATTGTACGAGTACGAATACGGGTGCATACGAGTAGAATTGTTGATGAAACTGAACGAGGATGTAATTGTAAGCATTTTTGTTAAGTAGAAGTATTTTGATAAGTGTATTGAAGTCTTTCAAAAGTGTATAAATACATATTAAAACACTACATGTATATACATTTTAACTGAGTCGTTAAGTCATCGTTAGTCGTTACATGTAAGTGTTGTTTTGAAACCTTTAGGTTAACGATCTTGTTAAATGTTGTTAACCCAATGTTTATAATATCAAAAGAGATTTTAAATTATTATATTATCATGATATTATGATGTACGAATATCTCTTAATATGATATATATACATTAAATGTCGTTACAACGATAAACGTTACATATATGTCTCGTTTCAAAATCATTAAGTTAGTAGTCTTGTTTTTACATATGTAGTTCATTGTTAATATAATTAATGATATGTTTACTTATCATAATATCATGTTAACTATATATATAACCATATATATGTCATCATATAGTTTTTTACAAGTTTTAACGTTCGTGAATCACCGGTCAACTTGGGTGGTCAATTGTCTATATGAAACCTATTTCAATTAATCAAGTCTTAACAAGTTTGATTGCTTAACATGTTGGAAACATTTAATCATGTAAACATCAATCTCAATTAATATATATAAACATGGAAAAGTTCGGGTCACTACAGTAGGTCTCTTAAAATATTGGGTTGTCTATCCATTTTGTGTTTTTAAACTGTAAAATAGACAAGAGTTAGATTCATAAAAAAAATACTTATTAATACAAGCAATTTTTACATATATCATAAAGCATAAGAACACTATATTACATATATTACACCACACGAATACAACTATCTTATTCCGACTCGCTCGTTTCTTCTTCTTCGGTTTTAGTTTCTTTTTGCCAAGTTTCTAGGGATATATGATGTTCCCCTTATACGAGCCGTCATTGTCCACATTGGTTTAGAAAAACCTGGTGGTTTAGAGGTTCCCGGGTCATTGTTACAACTTAAGGACTTCGGGGGTTGACGATACATATAAAGTTCATCGGGGTTGGAATTAAATTTCTCTATTTTTATGCCCTTTCCCTTATTATTTTCTTTTGCCTTTTTAAATTCAGTTGGGGTAATTTCTTTAACATCATTGGAATTTTCGTCGGAATTAGATTCATCGGAGAATTGGTAATCCTCCCAATATTTTGCTTCCTTGGCGGAAACACCATTGACCATAATTAACCTTGGTCGGTTGGTTGAGGATTCTCTTTTACTTAACCGTTTTATTATTTCCCCCACCGGTTCCGGTTCTTCTTCCGGTTCCGATTCTTCTTCCGGTTCCGACTCTTCTTCCGGTTCCTCTTCGGGAACTTGTGAATCAGTCCACGAATCATTCCAATTTACATTTGACTCTTCATTATTATTAGGTGAGTCAATGGGACTTGTTCTAGAGGTAGACATCTATCACATAATATCAAACACGTTAAAAGATTAATATATCACATAATATTCATATGTTAAAAATATATAGTTTCCAACAAAAATGTTAAGCAATCATTTTTAAAGAAAAAACGGTCGAAGTCCAGACTCACTAATGCATCCTAACAAACTCGATAAGACACACTAATGCAAATTTTCTGGTTCTCTAAGACCAACGCTCTGATACCATTTTGTAACACCCCAGCTTAACATGACCACAATATTGTCCGCTTTGCCCGCAGGCGCACGGCTTTTTCTTGACGACCACACACGAGAAGCACTTTCCCAGGAGGTCACCCATCCTGGTAGTGCTCTCGCCCGAGCACGCTTAACTGCAGCGTACTCACACATCTGCTCTGCCTGTGGTCCCAAAACGCGTTGTGTCATTTAAGCGTGAGTATTACCTTATAATCCCATGATCACTCATGTCCGTGGGCGAAAACGATATATATAACGATTATCGTTATAACAACGTCTTACTAGGTACATATGAATCATATTAAGATATTGATACACTTGGTTAATTATGTTAAATGATAAGTAAATATATTATTAAGTGTATTAACAATGAAATACATATGTAAAAATAAGACTACTAACTTAATGATTTCGAAACGAGACATATATGTAACGATTATCGTTGTAACGACATTTAACTGTATATACATCATACTGAGATATATTATATATCATAATATCATGATAATATAACAATTTAACATCTCATTTGTTATAATAAATAATGGGTTAACAACATTCAACAAGATCGTTAACCTAAAGGTTTCAAAACAACATTTACATGTAACGACTAACGATGACTTAACGACTCAGTTAAAATGTATATACATGTAGTGTTTTAATATGTATTCATACACTTTTGAAAGACTTCAAGACACTTATAAAAATACTTCTACTTAACAAAAATGCTTACAATTACATCCTCGTTCAGTTTCATCAACAATTCTACTCGTATGCACCCGTATTCGTACTCGTACAATACACAGCTTTTAGATGTATGTACTATTGGTATATACACTCCAATGATCAGCTCTTAGCAGCCCATGTGAGTCACCTAACACATGTGGGAACTATCATTTGGCAACTAGCATGAAATATCTCATAAAATTACAAAAATATGAGTAATCATTCATGACTTATTTACATGAAAACAAAATAACATATCCTTTATATCTAATCCATACACCAACGACCAAAAACACCTACAAACACTTTCATTCTTCAATTTTCTTCATCTAATTGATCTCTCTCAAGTTCTATCTTCAAGTTCTAAGTGTTCTTCATAAATTCTAAAAGTTCTAGTTTCATAAAATCAAGAATACTTTCAAGTTTGCTAGCTCACTTCCAATCTTGTAAGGTGATCATCCAACCTCAAGAAATCTTTGTTTCTTACAGTAGGTTATCATTCTAATACAAGGTAATAATCATATTCAAACTTTGGTTCAATTTCTATAACTATAACAATCTTATTTCAAGTGATGATCTTACTTGAACTTGTTTTCGTGTCATGATTCTGCTTCAAGAACTTCGAGCCATCCAAGGATCCGTTGAAGCTAGATCCATTTTTCTCTTTTCCAGTAGGTTTATCCAAGGAACTTAAGGTAGTAATGATGTTCATAACATCATTCAATTCATACATATAAAGCTATCTTATTCGAAGGTTTAAACTTGTAATCACTAGAACATAGTTTAGTTAATTCTAAACTTGTTCGCAAACAAAAGTTAATCCTTCTAACTTGACTTTTAAAATTAACTAAACACATGTTCTATATCTATATGATATGCTAACTTAATGATTTAAAACCTGGAAACACGAAAAACACCGTAAAACCGGATTTACGCCGTCGCAGTAACACCGCGGGCTGTTTTGGGTTAGTTAATTAAAAACTATGATAAACTTTGATTTAAAAGTTGTTATTCTGAGAAAATGATTTTTATTATGAACATGAAACTATATCCAAAAATTATGGTTAAACTCAAAGTGGAAGTATGTTTTCTAAAATGGTCATCTAGACGTCGTTCGTTCGACTGAAATGACTACCTTTACAAAAACGACTTGTAACTTATTTTTCTGACTATAAACCTATACTTTTTCTGTTTAGATTCATAAAATAGAGTTCAATATGAAACCATAGCAATTTGATTCACTCAAAACATCATTAAATGTTTCCAACATGTTAAGCAATCAAACTTGTTAAGACTTGATTAATTGAAATAGGTTTCATATAGACAATTGACCACCCAAGTTGACCGGTGATTCACGAACGTTAAAACTTGTAAAAAACTATATGATGACATATATATGGTTATATATATAGTTAACATGATATTATGATAAGTAAACATATCATTAATTATATTAACAATGAACTACATATGTAAAAACAAGACTACTAACTTAATGATTTTGAAACGAGACATATATGTAACGTTTATCGTTGTAACGACATTTAATGTATATATATCATATTAAGAGATATTCGTACATCATAATATCATGATAATATAATAATTTAAAATCTCTTTTGTTATTATAAACATTGGGTTAACAACATTTAACAAGATCGTTAACCTAAAGGTTTCAAAACAACACTTACATGTAACGACTAACGATGACTTAACGACTCAGTTAAAATGTATATACATGTAGTGTTTTAATATGTATTTATACACTTTTGAAAGACTTCAATACACTTATCAAAATACTTCTACTTAACAAAAATGCTTACAATTACATTCTCGTTCAGTTTCATCAACAATTCTACTCGTATGCACCCGTATTCGTACTCGTACAATACACAGCTTTTAGATGTATGTACTATTGGTATATACACTCCAATGATCAGCTCTTAGCAGCCCATGTGAGTCACCTAACACATGTGGGAACCATCATTTGGCAACTAGCATGAAATATCTCATAAGATTACAAAAATATGAGTAATCATTCATGACTTATTTACATGAAAACAAAATTACATATCCTTTATATCTAATCCATACACCAACGACCAAAAACACCTACAAACACTTTCATTCTTCAATTTTCTTCATCTAATTGAACTCTCTCAAGTTCTATCTTCAAGTTCTAAGTGTTCTTCATAAATTCCAAAAGTTCTAGTTTCATAAAATCAAGAATACTTTCAAGTTTGCTAGCTCACTTCCAATCTTGTAAGGTGATCATCCAACCTCAAGAAATCTTTGTTTCTTACAGTAGGTTATCATTCTAATACAAGGTAATAATCATATTCAAACTTTGGTTCAATTTCTATAACTATAACAATCTTATTTCAAGTGATGATCTTACTTGAACTTGTTTTCGTGTCATGATTTTGCTTCAAGAACTTTGAGCCATCCAAGGATCCATTGAAGCTAGATCCATTTTTCTCTTTTCCAGTAGGTTCATCCAAGGAACTTAAGGTAGTAATGATGTTCATAACATCATTCGATTCATACATATAAAGCTATCTTATTCGAAGGTTTAAACTTGTAATCACTAGAACATAGTTTAGTTAATTCTAAACTTGTTCGCAAACAAAAGTTAATCCTTCTAACTTGACTTTTAAAATCAACTAAACACATGTTCTATATCTATATGATATGCTAACTTAATGATTTAAAACCTGGAAACACGAAAAACACCGTAAAACCGGATTTACGCCGTCGTAGTAACACCGCGGGCTGTTTTGGGTTAGTTAATTAAAAACTATGATAAACTTTGATTTAAAAGTTGTTATTCTGAGAAAATGATTTTTATTATGAACATGAAACTATATCCAAAAATTATGGTTAAACTCAAAGTGGAAGTATGTTTTCTAAAATGGTCATCTAGACGTCGTTCTTTCGACTGAAATGACTACCTTTACAAAAACGACTTGTAACTTATTTTTCCGACTAGAAACCTATACTTTTTTTGTTTAGATTCATAAAATAGAGTTCAATATGAAACCATAGCAATTTTATTCACTCAAAACGGATTTAAAATGAAGAAGTTATGGGTAAAACAAGATTGGATAATTTTTCTCATTTTAGCTACGTGAAAATTGGTAACAAATCTATTCCAACCATAACTTAATCAACTTGTATTATATATTATGTAATCTTGAGATACCATAGACACGTATACAATGTTTCGACCTATCATGTCGACACATCTATATATATTTCGGAACAACCATAGACACTCTATATGTGAATGTTGGAGTTAGCTATACAGGGTTGAGGTTGATTCCAAAATATATATAGTTTGAGTTGTGATCAATACTGAGATACGTATACACTGGGTCGTGGATTGATTCAAGATAATATTTATCGATTTATTTCTGTACATCTAACTGTGGACAACTAGTTGTAGGTTACTAACGAGGACAGCTGACTTAATAAACTTAAAACATCAAAATATATTAAAAGTGTTGTAAATATATTTTGAACATACTTTGATATATATGTATATATTGTTATAGGTTCGTGAATCAACCAGTGGCCAAGTCTTACTTCCCGACGAAGTAAAAATCTGTGAAAGTGAGTTATAGTCCCACTTTTAAAATCTAATATTTTTGGGATGAGAATACATGCAGGTTTTATAAATGATTTACAAAATAGACACAAGTACGTGAAACTACATTCTATGGTTGAATTATCGAAATCGAATATGCCCCTTTTTATTAAGTCTGGTAATCTAAGAATTAGGGAACAGACACCCTAATTGACGCGAATCCTAAAGATAGATCTATTGGGCCTAACAAACCCCATCCAAAGTACCGGATGCTTTAGTACTTCGAAATTTATATCATATCCGAAGGGTGTCCCGGAATGATGGGGATATTCTTATATATGCATCTTGTTATTGTCGGTTACCAGGTGTTCACCATATGAATGATTTTTATCTCTATGTATGGGATGTGTATTGAAAAATGAAATCTTGTGGTCTATTGTTACGATTTGATATATATAGGTTAAACCTATAACTCACCAACATTTTTGTTGACGTTTTAAGCATGTTTATTCTCAGGTGATTATTAAGAGCTTCCGCTGTCGCATACTTAAATAAGGACAAGATTTGGAGTCCATGCTTGTATGATATTGTGTAAAAACTGCATTCAAGAAACTTATTTTGTTGTAACATATTTGTATTGTAAACCATTATGTAATGGTCGTGTGTAAACAGGATATTTTAGATTATCATTATTTGATAATCTACGTAAAGCTTTTTAAACCTTTATTGATGAAATAAAGGTTATGGTTTGTTTAAAAATGAATGCAGTCTTTGAAAAACGTCTCATATAGAGGTCAAAACCTCGTTCTTATTGATTAAAAACGTTCCATATTAATTGATTTCGTTGCGAGGTTTTGACCTCTATATGAGACGTTTTTCAAAGACTGCATTCATTTTTAAACAAACCATAACCTTTATTTCATCAATAAAGGTTTAAAAAGCTTTACGTAGATTATCAAATAATGATAATCTAAAATATCCTGTTTACACACGACCATTACATAATGGTTTACAATACAAATATGTTACAACAAAATAAGTTTCTTGAATGCAGTTTTTACACAATATCATACAAGCATGGACTCCAAATCTTGTCCTTATTTAAGTATGCGACAGCGGAAGCTCTTAATAATCACCTGAGAATAAACATGCTTAAAACGTCAACAAAAATGTTGGTGAGTTATAGGTTTAACCTATATATATCAAATCGTAACAATAGACCACAAGATTTCATATTTCAATACACATCCCATACATAGAGATAAAAATCATTCATATGGTGAACACCTGGTAACCGACAATAACAAGATGCATATATAAGAATATCCCCATCATTCCGGGACACCCTTCGGATATGATATAAATTTCGAAGTACTAAAGCATCCGGTACTTTGGATGGGGTTTGTTAGGCCCAATAGATCTATCTTTAGGATTCGCGTCAATTAGGGTGTCTGTTCCCTAATTCTTAGATTACCAGACTTAATAAAAAGGGGCATATTCGATTTCGATAATTCAACCATAGAATGTAGTTTCACGTACTTGTGTCTATTTTGTAAATCATTTATAAAACCTGCATGTATTCTCATCCCAAAAATATTAGATTTTAAAAGTGGGACTATAACTCACTTTCACAGATTTTTACTTCGTCGGGAAGTAAGACTTGGCCACTGGTTGATTCACGAACCTATAACAATATATACATATATATCAAAGTATGTTCAAAATATATTTACAACACTTTTAATATATTTTGATGTTTTAAGTTTATTAAGTCAGCTGTCCTCGTTAGTAACCTACAACTAGTTGTCCACAGTTAGATGTACAGAAATAAATCGATAAATATTATCTTGAATCAATCCACGACCCAGTGTATACGTATCTCAGTATTGATCACAACTCAAACTATATATATTTTGGAATCAACCTCAACCCTGTATAGCTAACTCCAACATTCACATATAGAGTGTCTATGGTTGTTCCGAAATATATATAGATGTGTCGACATGATAGGTCGAAACATTGTATACGTGTCTATGGTATCTCAAGATTACATAATATATAATACAAGTTGATTAAGTTATGGTTGGAATAGATTTGTTACCAATTTTCACGTAGCTAAAATGAGAAAAATTATCCAATCTTGTTTTACCCATAACTTAATCAACTTGTATTATATATTATGTAATCTTGAGATACCATAGACACGTATACAATGTTTCGACCTATCATGTCGACACATCTATATATATTTCGGAACAACCATAGACACTCTATATGTGAATGTTGGAGTTAGCTATACAGGGTTGAGGTTGATTCCAAAATATATATAGTTTGAGTTGTGATCAATACTGAGATACGTATACACTGGGTCGTGGATTGATTCAAGATAATATTTATCGATTTATTTCTGTACATCTAACTGTGGACAACTAGTTGTAGGTTACTAACGAGGACAGCTGACTTAATAAACTTAAAACATCAAAATATATTAAAAGTGTTGTAAATATATTTTGAACATACTTTGATATATATGTATATATTGTTATAGGTTCGTGAATCAACCAGTGGCCAAGTCTTACTTCCCGACGAAGTAAAAATCTGTGAAAGTGAGTTATAGTCCCACTTTTAAAATCTAATATTTTTGGGATGAGAATACATGCAGGTTTTATAAATGATTTACAAAATAGACACAAGTACGTGAAACTACATTCTATGGTTGAATTATCGAAATCGAATATGCCCCTTTTTATTAAGTCTGGTAATCTAAGAATTAGGGAACAGACACCCTAATTGACGCGAATCCTAAAGATAGATCTATTGGGCCTAACAAACCCCATCCAAAGTACCGGATGCTTTAGTACTTCGAAATTTATATCATATCCGAAGGGTGTCCCGGAATGATGGGGATATTCTTATATATGCATCTTGTTATTGTCGGTTACCAGGTGTCCACCATATGAATGATTTTTATCTCTATGTATGGGATGTGTATTGAAAAATGAAATCTTGTGGTCTATTGTTACGATTTGATATATATAGGTTAAACCTATAACTCACCAACATTTTTGTTGACGTTTTAAGCATGTTTATTCTCAGGTGATTATTAAGAGCTTCCGCTGTCGCATACTTAAATAAGGACAAGATTTGGAGTCCATGCTTGTATGATATTGTGTAAAAACTGCATTCAAGAAACTTATTTTGTTGTAACATATTTGTATTGTAAACCATTATGTAATGGTCGTGTGTAAACAGGATATTTTAGATTATCTTACATGTAACGACTAACGATGACTTAACGACTCAGTTAAAATGTATATACATGTAGTGTTTTAATATGTATTTATACACTTTTGAAAGACTTCAATACACTTATCAAAATACTTCTACTTAACAAAAATGCTTACAATTACATTCTCGTTCAGTTTCATCAACAATTCTACTCGTATGCACCCGTATTCGTACTCGTACAATACACAGCTTTTAGATGTATGTACTATTGGTATATACACTCCAATGATCAGCTCTTAGCAGCCCATGTGAGTCACCTAACACATGTGGGAACCATCATTTGGCAACTAGCATGAAATATCTCATAAGATTACAAAAATATGAGTAATCATTCATGACTTATTTACATGAAAACAAAATTACATATCCTTTATATCTAATCCATACACCAACGACCAAAAACACCTACAAACACTTTCATTCTTCAATTTTCTTCATCTAATTGATCTCTCTCAAGTTCTATCTTCAAGTTCTAAGTGTTCTTCATAAATTCCAAAAGTTCTAGTTTCATAAAATCAAGAATACTTTCAAGTTTGCTAGCTCACTTCCAATCTTGTAAGGTGATCATCCAACCTCAAGAAATCTTTGTTTCTTACAGTAGGTTATCATTCTAATACAAGGTAATAATCATATTCAAACTTTGGTTCAATTTCTATAACTATAACAATCTTATTTCAAGTGATGATCTTACTTGAACTTGTTTTCGTGTCATGATTCTGCTTCAAGAACTTCGAGCCATCCAAGGATCCATTGAAGCTAGATCCATTTTTCTCTTTTCCAGTAGGTTTATCCAAGGAAATTAAGGTAGTAATGATGTTCATAACATCATTCGATTCATACATATAAAGCTATCTTATTCGAAGGTTTAAACTTGTAATCACTAGAACATAGTTTAGTTAATTCTAAACTTGTTCGCAAACAAAAGTTAATCCTTCTAACTTGACTTTTAAAATCAACTAAACACATGTTCTATATCTATATGATATGCTAACTTAATGATTTAAAACCTGGAAACACGAAAAACACCGTAAAACCGGATTTACGCCGTCGTAGTAACACCGCGGGCTGTTTTGGGTTAGTTAATTAAAAACTATGATAAACTTTGATTTAAAAGTTGTTATTCTGAGAAAATGATTTTTATTATGAACATGAAACTATATCCAAAAATTATGGTTAAACTCAAAGTGGAAGTATGTTTTCTAAAATGGTCATCTAGACGTCGTTCTTTCGACTGAAATGACTACCTTTACAAAAACGACTTGTAACTTATTTTTCCGACTATAAACCTATACTTTTTCTGTTTAGATTCATAAAATAGAGTTCAATATGAAATCATAGCAATTTTATTCACTCAAAACGGATTTAAAACGAAGAAGTTATGGGTAAAACAAGATTGGATAATTTTTCTCATTTTAGCTACGTGAAAATTGGTAACAAATCTATTCCAACCATAACTTAATCAACTTGTATTGTATATTATGTAATCTTGAGATACCATAGACACGTATACAATGTTTCGACCTATCATGTCGACACATCTATATATATTTCGGAACAACCATAGACACTCTATATGTGAATGTTGGAGTTAGCTATACAGGGTTGAGGTTGATTCCAAAATATATATAGTTTGAGTTGTGATCAATACTGAGATACGTATACACTGGGTCGTGGATTGATTCAAGATAATATTTATCGATTTATTTCTGTACATCTAACTGTGGACAACTAGTTATAGGTTACTAACGAGGACAGCTGACTTAATAAACTTAAAACATCAAAATATATTAAAAGTGTTGTAAATATATTTTGAACATACTTTAATATATATGTATATATTGTTATAGGTTCGTGAATCAACAGTGGCCAAGTCTTACTTCCCGACGAAGTAAAAATCTGTGAAAGTGAGTTATAGTCCCACTTTTAAAATCTAATATTTTTGGGATGAGAATACATGCAGGTTTTATAAATGATTTACAAAATAGACACAAGTACGTGAAACTACATTCTATGGTTGAATTATCGAAATCGAATATGCCCCTTTTTATTAAGTCTGGTAATCTAAGAATTAGGGAACAGACACCCTAATTGACGCGAATCCTAAAGATAGATCTATTGGGCCTAACAAACCCCATCCAAAGTACCGGATGCTTTAGTACTTCGAAATTTATATCATATCCGAAGGGTGTCCCGGAATGATGGGGATATTCTTATATATGCATCTTGTTATTGTCGGTTACCAGGTGTTCACCATATGAATGATTTTTATCTCTATGTATGGGATGTGTATTGAAATATGAAATCTTGTGGTCTATTGTTACGATTTGATACCTATAACAATATATACATATATATCAAAGTATGTTCAAAATATATTTACAACACTTTTAATATATTTTGATGTTTTAAGTTTATTAAGTCAGCTGTCCTCGTTAGTAACCTACAACTAGTTGTCCACAGTTAGATGTACAGAAATAAATCGATAAATATTATCTTGAATCAATCCACGACCCAGTGTATACGTATCTCAGTATTGATCACAACTCAAACTATATATATTTTGGAATCAACCTCAACCCTGTATAGCTAACTCCAACATTCACATATAGAGTGTCTATGGTTGTTCCGAAATATATATAGATGTGTCGACATGATAGGTCGAAACATTGTATACGTGTCTATGGTATCTCAAGATTACATAATATATAATACAAGTTGATTAAGTTATGGTTGGAATAGATTTGTTACCAATTTTCACGTAGCTAAAATGAGAAAAATTATCCAATCTTGTTTTACCCATAACTTCTTCATTTTAAATCCGTTTTGAGTGAATAAAATTGCTATGGTTTCATATTGAACTCTATTTTATGAATCTAAACAAAAAAAGTATAGGTTTCTAGTCGGAAAAATAAGTTACAAGTCGTTTTTGTAAAGGTAGTCATTTCAGTCGAAAGAACGACGTCTAGATGACCATTTTAGAAAACATACTTCCACTTTGAGTTTAACCATAATTTTTGGATATAGTTTCATGTTCATAATAAAAATCATTTTCTCAGAATAACAACTTTTAAATCAAAGTTTATCATAGTTTTTAATTAACTAACCCAAAACAGCCCGCGGTGTTACTACGACGGCGTAAATCCGGTTTTACGGTGTTTTTCGTGTTTCCAGGTTTTAAATCATTAAGTTAGCATATCATATAGATATAGAACATGTGTTTAGTTGATTTTAAAAGTCAAGTTAGAAGGATTAACTTTTGTTTGCGAACAAGTTTAGAATTAACTAAACTATGTTCTAGTGATTACAAGTTTAAACCTTCGAATAAGATAGCTTTATATGTATGAATCGAATGATGTTATGAACATCATTACTACCTTAAGTTCCTTGGATGAACCTACTGGAAAAGAGAAAAATGGATCTAGCTTCAATGGATCCTTGGATGGCTTAAAGTTCTTGAAGCAAAATCATGACACGAAAACAAGTTCAAGTAAGATCATCACTTGAAATAAGATTGTTATAGTTATAGAAATTGAACCAAAGTTTGAATATGATTATTACCTTGTATTAGAATGATAACCTACTGTAAGAAACAAAGATTTCTTGAGGTTGGATGATCACCTTACAAGATTGGAAGTGAGCTAGCAAACTTGAAAGTATTCTTGATTTTATGAAACTAGAACTTTTGGAATTTATGAAGAACACTTAGAACTTGAAGATAGAACTTGAGAGAGTTCAATTAGATGAAGAAAATTGAAGAATGAAAGTGTTTGTAGGTGTTTTTGGTCGTTGGTGTATGGATTAGATATAAAGGATATGTAATTTTGTTTTCATGTAAATAAGTCATGAATGATTACTCATATTTTTGTAATCTTATGAGATATTTCATGCTAGTTGCCAAATGATGGTTCCCACATGTGTTAGGTGACTCACATGGGCTGCTAAGAGCTGATCATTGGAGTGTATATACCAATAGTACATACATCTAAAAGCTGTGTATTGTACGAGTACGAATACAGGTGCATACGAGTAGAATTGTTGATGAAACTGAACGAGGATGTAATTGTAAGCATTTTTGTTAAGTAGAAGTATTTTGATAAGTGTATTGAAGTCTTTCAAAAGTGTATAAATACATATTAAAACAACTGAAATGTCCCGTTCTTATTGATTAAAAACGTTCCATATTAATTGATTTCGTTGCGAGGTTTTGACCTCTATATGAGACGTTTTTCAAAGACTGCATTCATTTTTAAACAAACCATAACCTTTATTTCATCAATAAAGGTTTAAAAAGCTTTACGTAGATTATCAAATAATGATAATCTAAAATATCCTGTTTACACACGACCATTACATAATGGTTTACAATACAAATATGTTACAACAAAATAAGTTTCTTGAATGCAGTTTTTACACAATATCATACAAGCATGGACTCCAAATCTTGTCCTTATTTAAGTATGCGACAGCGGAAGCTCTTAATAATCACCTGAGAATAAACATGCTTAAAACGTCAACAAAAATGTTGGTGAGTTATAGGTTTAACCTATATATATCAAATCGTAACAATAGACCACAAGATTTCATTTTTCAATACACATCCCATACATAGAGATAAAAATCATTCATATGGTGAACACCTGGTAACCGACAATAACAAGATGCATATATAAGAATATCCCCATCATTCCGGGACACCCTTCGGATATGATATAAATTTCGAAGTACTAAAGCATCCGGTACTTTGGATGGGGTTTGTTAGGCCCAATAGATCTATCTTTAGGATTCGCGTCAATTAGGGTGTCTGTTCCCTAATTCTTAGATTACCAGACTTAATAAAAAGGGGCATATTCGATTTCGATAATTCAACCATAGAATGTAGTTTCACGTACTTGTGTCTATTTTGTAAATCATTTATAAAACCTGCATGTATTCTCATCCCAAAAATATTAGATTTTAAAAGTGGGACTATAACTCACTTTCACAGATTTTTACTTCGTCGGGAAGTAAGACTTGGCCACTGGTTGATTCACGAACCTATAACAATATATACATATATATCAAAGTATGTTCAAAATATATTTACAACACTTTTAATATATTTTGATGTTTTAAGTTTATTAAGTCAGCTGTCCTCGTTAGTAACCTACAACTAGTTGTCCACAGTTAGATGTACAGAAATAAATCGATAAATATTATCTTGAATCAATCCACGACCCAGTGTATACGTATCTCAGTATTGATCACAACTCAAACTATATATATTTTGGAATCAACCTCAACCCTGTATAGCTAACTCCAACATTCACATATAGAGTGTCTATGGTTGTTCCGAAATATATATAGATGTGTCGACATGATAGGTCGAAACATTGTATACGTGTCTATGGTATCTCAAGATTACATAATATATAATACAAGTTGATTAAGTTATGGTTGGAATAGATTTGTTACCAATTTTCACGTAGCTAAAATGAGAAAAATTATCCAATCTTGTTTTACCCATAACTTCTTCATTTTAAATCCGTTTTGAGTGAATCAAATTGCTATGGTTTCATATTTAACTCTATTTTATGAATCTAAACAAAAAAAGTATAGGTTTCTAGTCGGAAAAATAAGTTACAAGTTGTTTTTGTAAAGGTAGTCATTTCAGTCGAAAGAACGACGTCTAGATGACCATTTTAGAAAACATACTTCCACTTTGAGTTTAACCATAATTTTTGGATATAGTTTCATGTTCATAATAAAAATCATTTTCTCAGAATAACAACTTTTAAATCAAAGTTTATCATAGTTTTTAATTAACTAACCCAAAACAGCCCGCGGTGTTACTACGACGGCGTAAATCCGGTTTTACGGTGTTTTTCGTGTTTCCAGGTTTTAAATCATTAAGTTAGCATATCATATAGATATAGAACATGTGTTTAGTTGATTTTAAAAGTCAAGTTAGAAGGATTAACTTTTGTTTGCGAACAAGTTTAGAATTAACTAAACTATGTTCTAGTGATTACAAGTTTAAACCTTCGAATAAGATAGCTTTATATGTATGAATCGAATGATGTTATGAACATCATTACTACCTTAAGTTCCTTGAATGAACCTACTGGAAAAGAGAAAAATGGATCTAGCTTCAATGGATCCTTGGATGGCTCAAAGTTCTTGAAGCAAAATCATGACACGAAAACAAGTTCAAGTAAGATCATCACTTGAAATAAGATTGTTATAGTTATAGAAATTGAACCAAAGTTTGAATATGATTATTACCTTGTATTAGAATGATAACCTACTGTAAGAAACAAAGATTTCTTGAGGTTGGATGATCACCTTACAAGATTGGAAGTGAGCTAGCAAACTTGAAAGTATTCTTGATTTTATGAAACTAGAACTTTTGGAATTTATGAAGAACACTTAGAACTTGAAGATAGAACTTGAGAGAGTTCAATTAGATGAAGAAAATTGAAGAATGAAAGTGTTTGTAGGTGTTTTTGGTCGTTGGTGTATGGATTAGATATAAAGGATATGTAATTTTGTTTTCATGTAAATAAGTCATGAATGATTACTCATATTTTTGTAATCTTATGAGATATTTCATGCTAGTTGCCAAATGATGGTTCCCACATGTGTTAGGTGACTCACATGGGCTGCTAAGAGCTGATCATTGGAGTGTATATACCAATAGTACATACATCTAAAAGCTGTGTATTGTACGAGTACGAATACGGGTGCATACGAGTAGAATTGTTGATGAAACTGAACGAGAATGTAATTGTAAGCATTTTTGTTAAGTAGAAGTATTTTGATAAGTGTATTGAAGTCTTTCAAAAGTGTATAAATACATATTAAAACACTACATGTATATACATTTTAACTGAGTCGTTAAGTCATCGTTAGTCGTTACATGTAAGTGTTGTTTTGAAACCTTTAGGTTAACGATCTTGTTAAATGTTGTTAACCCAATGTTTATAATAACAAAAGAGATTTTAAATTATTATATTATCATGATATTATGATGTACAAATATCTCTTAATATGATATATATACATTAAATGTCGTTACAACGATAAACGTTACATATATGTCTCGTTTCAAAATCATTAAGTTAGTAGTCTTGTTTTTACATATTTAGTTCATTGTTAATATAATTAATGATATGTTTACTTATCATAATATCATGTTAACTATATATATAACCATATATATGTCATCATATAGTTTTTTTTACAAGTTTTAACGTTCGTGAATCACCGGTCAACTTGGGTGGTCAATTGTCTATATGAAACCTATTTCAATTAATCAAGTCTTAACAAGTTTGATTGCTTAACATGTTGGAAACATTTAATCATGTAAACATCAATCTCAATTAATATATATAAACATGGAAAAGTTCGGGTCACTACAGTACCTACCCGTTAAATAAATTTCGTCCCGAAATTTTAAGCTGTTGAAGGTGTTGACGAATCTTCTGGAAATAGATGCGGGTATTTCTTCTTCATCTGATCTTCACACTCCCAGGTGAACTCGGGTCCTCTACGAGCATTCCATCGAACCTTAACAATTGGTATCTTGTTTTGCTTAAGTCTTTTAACCTCACGATCCATTATTTCGACGGGTTCTTCGATGAATTGGAGTTTTTCGTTGATTTGGATTTCATCTAACGGAATAGTGAGATCTTCTTTAGCAAAACATTTCTTCAAATTCGAGACGTGGAAAGTGTTATGTACAGCCGCGAGTTGTTGAGGTAACTCAAGTCGGTAAGCTACTGGTCCGACACGATCAATAATCTTGAATGGTCCAATATACCTTGGATTTAATTTCCCTCGTTTACCAAATCGAACAACGCCTTTCCAAGGTGAAAATTTAAGCATGACCATCTCTCCAATTTCAAATTCTATATCTTTTCTTTTAATGTCAGCGTAGCTCTTTTGTCGACTTTGGGCGGTTTTCAACCGTTGTTGAATTTGGATGATCTTCTCGGTAGTTTCTTGTATAATCTCCGGACCCGTAATCTGTCTATCCCCCACCTCACTCCAACAAATCGGAGACCTACACTTTCTACCATAAAGTGCTTCAAACGGTGCCATCTCAATGCTTGAATGGTAGCTGTTGTTGTAGGAAAATTCTGCTAACGGTAGATGTCTATCCCAACTGTTTCCGAAATCAATAACACATGCTCGTAGCATGTCTTCAAGCGTTTGTATCGTCCTTTCGCTCTGCCCATCAGTTTGTGGATGATAGGCAGTACTCATGTCTAGACGAGTTCCTAATGCTTGCTGTAATGTCTGCCAGAATCTTGAAATAAATCTGCCATCCCTATCAGAGATAATAGAGATTGGTATTCCATGTCTGGAGACGACTTCCTTCAAATACAGTCGTGCTAACTTCTCCATCTTGTCATCTTCTCTTATTGGTAGGAAGTGTGCTGATTTGGTGAGACGATCAACTATTACCCAAATAGTATCAAAACCACTTGCAGTCCTTGGCAATTTAGTGATGAAATCCATGGTAATGTTTTCCCATTTCCATTCCGGGATTTCGGGTTGTTGAAGTAGACCTGATGGTTTCTGATGCTCAGCTTTGACCTTAGAACACGTCAAACATTCTCCTACGTATATAGCAACATCGGCTTTCATACCCGGCCACCAAAAATGTTTCTTGAGATCCTTGTACATCTTCCCCGTTCCAGGATGTATTGAGTATCTGGTTTTATGAGCTTCTCTAAGTACCATTTCTCTCATATCTCCAAATTTTGGTACCCAAATCCTTTCAGCCCTATACCGGGTTCCGTCTTCCCGAATATTAAGATGCTTCTCCGATCCTTTGGGTATTTCATCCTTTAAATTTCCCTCTTTTAAAACTCTTTGTTGCGCCTCCTTTATTTGAGTAGTAATGTTATTATGAATCATTATATTCATAGATTTTACTCGAATGGGTTCTCTATCCTTCCTGCTCAAGGCATCGGCTACCACATTTGCCTTCCCCGGGTGGTAACGAATCTCAAAATCGTAATCATTCAATAATTCAATCCACCTACGCTGCCTCATATTCAGTTGTTTCTGATTAAATATGTGTTGAAGACTTTTGTGGTCGGTATATATAATACTTTTGACCCCATATAAGTAGTGCCTCCAAGTCTTTAATGCAAAAACAACCGCGCCTAATTCCAAATCATGCGTCGTATAATTTTGTTCGTGAATCTTCAATTGTCTAGACGCATAAGCAATCACCTTCGTTCGTTGCATTAATACACAACCGAGACCTTGCTTTGATGCGTCACAATAAATCACAAAATCATCATTCCCTTCAGGCAATGACAATATAGGTGCCGTAGTTAGCTTTTTCTTCAATAACTGAAACGCTTTCTCTTGTTCATCATTCCATTCAAATTTCTTCCCTTTATGCGTTAATGCAGTCAAGGGTTTTGCTATTCTGGAAAAGTCTTGGATGAACCTTCTGTAGTAACCAGCTAGTCCTAAAAACTGGCGTATGTGTTTCGGAGTTTTCGGGGTTTCCCAGTTTTCAACAGTTTCTATCTTTGCCGGATCCACCTTAATACCTTCTTTGTTCACTATGTGACCGAGGAATTGAACTTCTTCCAACCAAAATGCACACTTTGAAAACTTAGCGTACAATTCTTCCTTCCTCAATACTTCTAACACCTTTCTCAAATGTTCACCGTGTTCTTGGTCATTCTTTGAGTAAATAAGTATGTCATCAATGAAAACAATGACAAACTTGTCAAGGTATGGTCCACACACTCGGTTCATAAGGTCCATGAACACAGCTGGTGCATTAGTTAAACCAAACGGCATGGCCATAAACTCGTAATGACCGTAACGTGTTCTGAAAGCAGTCTTTGGAATATCATCTTCTTTCACCCGCATTTGATGATACCCGGAACGTAAGTCAATCTTTGAATAAACAGACGAGCCTTGTAGTTGATCAAATAAGTCGTCGATTCTCGGTAGTGGGTAGCGGTTCTTGATGGTAAGTTTGTTCAACTCTCGGTAGTCGATACACAACCTGAATGTACCATCTTTCTTCTTGACAAACAAAACAGGAGCTCCCCACGGTGATGTGCTTGGTCGAATGAAACCACGCTCTAAAAGTTCTTGTAATTGGCTTTGCAGTTCTTTCATCTCGCTGGGTGCGAGTCTGTAAGGAGCACGAGCTATTGGTGCAGCTCCTGGTACAAGATCTATTTGAAATTCAACGGATCGATGTGGGGGTAATCCCGGTAATTCTTTCGGAAATACATCGGGAAATTCTTTTGCAATGGGAACATCATTGATGCTCTTTTCTTCAGTTTGTACTTTCTCGACGTATGCTAGAACAGCATAGCAACCTTTTCTTATTAGTTTTTGTGCCTTCAAATTACTAATAAGATGTAGCTTCGTGTTGCCCTTTTCTCCGTACACCATTAAGGGTTTTCCTTTTTCTCGTATAATGCGAATTGCATTTTTGTAACAAACGATCTCCGCTTTCACTTCTTTCAACCAGTCCATACCGATTATCACATCAAAACTCCCTAACTCTACTGGTATCAAATCAATCTTAAATGTTTCGCTAACCAGTTTAATTTCTCGATTTCGACATATATTATCTGCTGAAATTTATTTACCATTTGCTAATTCGAGTAAAAATTTACTATCCAAAGGCGTCAATGGACAACTTAATTTAGCACAAAAATCTCTACTCATATAGCTTCTATCCGCACCCGAATCAAATAAAACGTAAGCAGATTTATTGTCAATAAGAAACGTACCCGTAACAAGCTCCGGGTCTTCCTGTGCCTCTACCGCATTAATATTGAAAACTCTTCCACGGCCTTGTCCATTCGTGTTCTCCTGGTTCGGGCAATTTCTAATAATGTGGCCTGGTTTTCCACATTTATAACAAACTACATTGGCATAACTTGCTCCGACACTACTTGCTCCGCCATTACTCGTTTCGACACCATTTGTTCCTTTCGTTCTATTAACCCCTGGTCCGTAGACCTCACACTTCGCCGCGCTATGACCATTTCTTTTACACTTGTTGCAAAATTTGGTGCAGAACCCCGAGTGATTCTTTTCACACCTTTGGCATAGTTGCTTCTGATTGTTGTTGTTGTTGCGGTTATTATTGTTGTTGGGATGATTGTTGTAGTTGCTGTTGTTGTTGTTGTTGTTGTTGTTGTTGTTGTTGGGCCGTTTGTTGTAGTTGCGATTGATGTTGCGATTGTTGGGATAATTGTTGCGATTATTGTTGTAATTGCTGTTGTTGTTGTATTGGTGATTCTTATCACCGTTTTCCTCCCTCTTTCTTTTGACTTGCTTCACATTGGCCTCTTCAGCAGTCTGTTCTTTAATTCTTTCTTCAATCTGGTTTACTAGTTTGTGAGCCATTCTACATGCCTGTTGTATGGAGGCGGGCTCGTGTGAACTTATATCTTCTTGGATTCTTTCCGGTAATCCTTTCACAAACGCGTCGATCTTCTCTTCCTCATCTTCGAATGCTCCCGGACACAATAGGCACAATTCTGTGAATCGTCTTTCGTACGTGGTAATATCAAATCCTTGGGTTCGTAACCCTCTAAGTTCTGTCTTGAGCTTATTGACCTCGGTTCTGGGACGGTACTTCTCGTTCATCAAGTGCTTGAATGCTGACCACGGTAGTGCGTACGCATCATCTTGTCCCACTTGCTCTAGATAGGTATTCCACCATGTTAACGCAGAACCTGTGAAGGTATGCGTAGCGTACTTCACTTTGTCCTCTTCAGTACACTTACTTATGGCAAACACCGATTCAACCTTCTCGGTCCACCGTTTCAATCCGATCGGTCCTTCGGTTCCATCAAATTCCAAAGGTTTGCAGGCAGTGAATTCTTTGTAGGTGCATCCTACACGATTTCCTGTACTGCTAGATCCAAGGTTATTGTTGGTATGTAGCGCAGCCTGTACTGCGGCTATGTTTGAAGCTAGAAAAGTACGGAATTCCTCTTCATTCATATTCACGGTGTGTCGAGTAGTCGGTGCCATTTCCTTCAAAATAGTTAAATGGAACAAGTTAATCATACAGAATATTAAGAGTAGTTAATAGTATTTCGTAGCATAATATGAACTCATTTATAAAAGCTTTTTCTTCATATTAGCGTTTTATAAGTTTAAATTCGGGTAGTACCTACCCGTTAAGTTCATACTTAGTAGCTAATATACAATTCAACTACTACAATTCTATATGAAAAACTGATTATAATAATATTTCGCGTTCAAACTTTTATACAATATTTTACAAACTTACAATACCGCTTATTTTACATAAAGCATGAAATATAGCACACAATAACTTTGATACAAGATAGTTGTGAAAACAATTCTAGCTAGTACACAAGTCGTTCAGCAAAGGCAATAAAGACACGTAATTCATACGTCCAGAAACAAGTCATGCATTCTGGTTTTACTAGGACTACTTCCCATCCTTGGTCTTGTGCAACATAACCGTTATGGCCGTTGATAAGACAGCGTGTTGTAACGTCATCAAAGGGACGAGGGTTACGTAATGTCCAACAGTCCCGTAATAATCTAAAAACCTCATTTCTTACCCCAATTACCGACTCCGTCACTTGTGGAAACGTTTTGTTTAATAGTTGTAGCCCGATGTTCTTGTTCTCACTTTGGTGAGAAGCGAACATTACTAATCCGTAAGCATAACATGCTTCTTTATGTTGCATGTTAGCCGCTTTTTCTAAATCACGAAGTCCAATATTAGGATATATTGAGTCAAAATAATTTCTTAACCCGTTGCGTAAAATAGCATTTGGGTTCCCCGCAATATATGCGTCAAAGTAAACACATCGTAACTTATGGGTTTCCCAATGTGATATCCCCCATCTTTCAAACGAAAGTCTCTTATAAACCAAGACATTCTTGGAACGTTCTTCGAATGTCTTACAAACTGATCTCGCCTTAAATAGTTGTGCCGAAGAATTCTGGCCGACTCTAAACAAGATTTCATCAATCATGTTTCCGGGTAGGTCTCTTAAAATATTGGGTTGTCTATCCATTTTGTGTTTTTAAACTGTAAAATAGACAAGAGTTAGATTCATAAAAAAAATACTTATTAATACAAGCAATTTTTACATATATCATAAAGCATAAGAACACTATATTCCATATATTACACCACACGAATACAACTATCTTATTCCGACTCGCTCGTTTCTTCTTCTTCGGTTTTGGTTCGTTTTGCCAAGTTTCTAGGGATATATGATGTTCCCCTAATACGAGCCGTCGTTGTCCACATTGGTTTAGAAAAACCTGGTGGTTTAGAGGTTCCCGGGTCATTGTTACAACTTAAGGACTTCGGGGGTTGACGATACATATAAAGTTCATCGGGGTTGGAATTAGATTTCTTTATTTTTATGCCCTTTCCCTTATTATTTTCTTTTGCCTTTTTAAATTCAGTTGGGGTAATTTCTATAACATCATCGGAATTCTCGTCGGAATCCGATTCATCGGAGAATTGGTAATCCTCCCAATATTTTGCTTCCTTGGCGGAAACACCATTGACCATAATTAACTTTGGTCGGTTGGTTGAGGATTTTCTTTTACTTAACCGTTTTATTATTTCCCCCACCGGTTCTATTTCTTCATCCGGTTCCGATTCTTCTTCCGGTTCCGATTCTTCTTCCGGTTCCTCTTCGGGAACTTGTGAATCAGTCCACAAATCATTCCAATTTACATTTGACTCTTCATTATTATCAGGTGAGTCAATGGGATTTGTTCTAGAGGTAGACATCTATCACATAATATCAAACACGTTAAGAGATTAATATATCACATACTATTCATATGTTAAAAATATATAGTTTCCAACAAAAATGTTAAGCAATCATTTTTAAAGAAAACACGGTCGAAGTCCAGACTCACTAATGCATCCTAACAAACTCGATAAGACACACTAATGCAAATTTTCTGGTTCTCTAAGACCAACGCTCGGATACCAACTGAAATGTCCCGTTCTTATTGATTAAAAACGTTCCATATTAATTGATTTCGTTGCGAGGTTTTGACCTCTATATGAGACGTTTTTCAAAGACTGCATTCATTTTTAAACAAACCATAACCTTTATTTCATCAATAAAGGTTTAAAAAGCTTTACGTAGATTATCAAATAATGATAATCTAAAATATCCTGTTTACACACGACCATTACATAATGGTTTACAATACAAATATGTTACAACAAAATAAGTTTCTTGAATGCAGTTTTTACACAATATCATACAAGCATGGACTCCAAATCTTGTCCTTATTTAAGTATGCGACAGCGGAAGCTCTTAATAATCACCTGAGAATAAACATGCTTAAAACGTCAACAAAAATGTTGGTGAGTTATAGGTTTAACCTATATATATCAAATCGTAACAATAGACCACAAGATTTCATATTTCAATACACATCCCATACATAGAGATAAAAATCATTCATATGGTGAACACCTGGTAACCGACAATAACAAGATGCATATATAAGAATATCCCCATCATTCCGGGACACCCTTCGGATATGATATAAATTTCGAAGTACTAAAGCATCCGGTACTTTGGATGGGGTTTGTTAGGCCCAATAGATCTATCTTTAGGATTCGCGTCAATTAGGGTGTCTGTTCCCTAATTCTTAGATTACCAGACTTAATAAAAAGGGGCATATTCGATTTCGATAATTCAACCATAGAATGTAGTTTCACGTACTTGTGTCTATTTTGTAAATCATTTATAAAACCTGCATGTATTCTCATCCCAAAAATATTAGATTTTAAAAGTGGGACTATAACTCACTTTCACAGATTTTTACTTCGTCGGGAAGTAAGACTTGGCCACTGTTGATTCACGAACCTATAACAATATATACATATATATTAAAGTATGTTCAAAATATATTTACAACACTTTTAATATATTTTGATGTTTTAAGTTTATTAAGTCAGCTGTCCTCGTTAGTAACCTATAACTAGTTGTCCACAGTTAGATGTACAGAAATAAATCGATAAATATTATCTTGAATCAATCCACGACCCAGTGTATACGTATCTCAGTATTGATCACAACTCAAACTATATATATTTTGGAATCAACCTCAACCCTGTATAGCTAACTCCAACATTCACATATAGAGTGTCTATGGTTGTTCCGAAATATATATAGATGTGTCGACATGATAGGTCGAAACATTGTATACGTGTCTATGGTATCTCAAGATTACATAATATATAATACAAGTTGATTAAGTTATGGTTGGAATAGATTTGTTACCAATTTTCACGTAGCTAAAATGAGAAAAATTATCCAATCTTGTTTTACCCATAACTTTTTCATTTTAAATCCGTTTTGAGTGAATCAAATTGCTATGGTTTCATATTGAACTCTATTTTATGAATCTAAACAAAAAAAGTATAGGTTTCTAGTCGGAAAAATAAGTTACAAGTTGTTTTTGTAAAGGTAGTCATTTCAGTCGAAAGAACGACGTCTAGATGACCATTTTAGAAAACATACTTCCACTTTGAGTTTAACCATAATTTTTGGATATAGTTTCATGTTCATAATAAAAATCATTTTCTCAGAATAACAACTTTTAAATCAAAGTTTATCATAGTTTTTAATTAACTAACCCAAAACAGCCCGCGGTGTTACTACGACGGCGTAAATCCGGTTTTACGGTGTTTTTCGTGTTTCCAGGTTTTAAATCATTAAGTTAGCATATCATATAGATATAGAACATGTGTTTAGTTGATTTTAAAAGTCAAGTTAGAAGGATTAACTTTTGTTTGCGAACAAGTTTAGAATTAACTAAACTATGTTCTAGTGATTACAAGTTTAAACCTTCGAATAAGATAGCTTTATATGTATGAATCGAATGATGTTATGAACATCATTACTACCTTAATTTCCTTGGATAAACCTACTGGAAAAGAGAAAAATGGATCTAGCTTCAATGGATCCTTGGATGGCTCGAAGTTCTTGAAGCAGAATCATGACACGAAAACAAGTTCAAGTAAGATCATCACTTGAAATAAGATTGTTATAGTTATAGAAATTGAACCAAAGTTTGAATATGATTATTACCTTGTATTAGAATGATAACCTACTGTAAGAAACAAAGATTTCTTGAGGTTGGATGATCACCTTACAAGATTGGAAGTGAGCTAGCAAACTTGAAAGTATTCTTGATTTTATGAAACTAGAACTTTTGGAATTTATGAAGAACACTTAGAACTTGAAGATAGAACTTGAGAGAGATCAATTAGATGAAGAAAATTGAAGAATGAAAGTGTTTGTAGGTGTTTTTGGTCGTTGGTGTATGGATTAGATATAAAGGATATGTAATTTTGTTTTCATGTAAATAAGTCATGAATGATTACTCATATTTTTGTAATTTTATGAGATATTTCATGCTAGTTGCCAAATGATGGTTCCCACATGTGTTAGGTGACTCACATGGGCTGCTAAGAGCTGATCATTGGAGTGTATATACCAATAGTACATACATCTAAAAGCTGTGTATTGTACGAGTACGAATACAGGTGCATACGAGTAGAATTGTTGATGAAACTGAACGAGGATGTAATTGTAAGCATTTTTGTTAAGTAGAAGTATTTTGATAAGTGTATTGAAGTCTTTCAAAAGTGTATAAATACATATTAAAACGCTACATGTATATACATTTTAACTGAGTCGTTAAGTCATCGTTAGTCGTTACATGTAAGTGTTGTTTTGAAACCTTTAGGTTAACGATCTTGTTAAATATTGTTAACCCAATGTTTATAATATCAAATGAGATTTTAAATTATTATATTATCATGATATTATCATGTATGAATATCTCTTAATATGATATATATACATTAAATGTCTTTACAACGATAATCGTTACATATATGTCTCGTTTAAAAATCATTAAGTTAGTAGTCTTGTTTTTACATATGTAGTTCATTGTTAATATACTTTATGATATGTTTTCTTATCATAGTATCATGTTAACTATATATATATATATCCATATATATGTCATCATATAGTTTTTACAAGTTTTAACGTTCGTGAATCACCGATCAACTTGGGTGGTCAATTGTCTATATGAAACATATTTCAATTAATCAAGTCTTAACAAGTTTGATTGCTTAACATGTTGGAAACATTTAATCATGTAAACATCAATCTCAATTAATATATATAAACATGGAAAAGTTCGGGTCACTACAGTACCTACCCGTTAAATAAATTTCGTCCCGAAATTTTAAGCTGTTGAAGGTGTTGACGAATCTTCTGGAAATAGATGCGGGTATTTCTTCTTCATCTGATCTTCACGCTCCCAGGTGAACTCGGGTCCTCTACGAGCATTCCATCGAACCTTAACAATTGGTATCTTGTTTTGCTTAAGTCTTTTAACCTCACGATCCATTATTTCGACGGGTTCTTCGATGAATTGAAGTTTTTCGTTGATTTGGATTTCATCTAACGGAATAGTGAGATCTTCTTTAGCAAAACATTTCTTTAAATTCGAGACGTGGAAAGTGTTATGTACAGCCGCGAGTTGTTGAGGTAACTCTAGTCGGTAAGCTACTGGTCCGACACGATCAATAATCTTGAATGGTCCAATATACCTTGGATTTAATTTCCCTCGTTTACCAAATCGAACAACGCCTTTCCAAGGTGCAACTTTAAGCATGACCATCTCTCCAATTTCAAATTCTATATCTTTTCTTTTAATGTCAGCGTAGTTCTTTTGTCGACTTTGGGCGGTTTTCAACCGTTGTTGAATTTGGATGATCTTCTCGGTAGTTTCTTGTATAATCTCCGGACCCGTAATCTGTCTATCCCCCACTTCACTCCAACAAATCGGAGACCTGCACTTTCTACCATAAAGTGCTTCAAACGGCGCCATCTCAATGCTTGAATGGTAGCTGTTGTTGTAGGAAAATTCTGCTAACGGTAGATGTCGATCCCAACTGTTTCCGAAATCAATAACACATGCTCGTAGCATGTCTTCAAGCGTTTGTATCGTCCTTTCGCTCTGCCCATCAGTTTGTGGATGATAGGCAGTACTCATGTCTAGACGAGTTCCTAATGCTTGCTGTAATGTCTGCCAGAATCTTGAAATAAATCTGCCATCCCTATCAGAGATAATAGAGATTGGTATTCCATGTCTGGAGATGACTTCCTTCAAATACAGTCGTGCTAACTTCTCCATCTTGTCATCTTCTCTTATTGGTAGGAAGTGTGCTGATTTGGTGAGACGATCAACTATTACCCAAATAGTATCAAAACCACTTGCAGTCCTTGGCAATTTAGTGATGAAATCCATGGTAATGTTTTCCCATTTCCATTTCGGGATTTCGGGTTGTTGAAGTAGACCTGATGGTTTCTGATGCTCAGCTTTGACCTTAGAACACGTCAAACATTCTCCTACGTATTTAGCAACATCGGCTTTCATACCCGGCCACCAAAAATGTTTCTTGAGATCCTTGTACATCTTCCCCGTTCCAGGATGTATTGAGTATCTGGTTTTATGAGCTTCTCTAAGTACCATTTCTCTCATATCTCCAAATTTTGGTACCCAAATCCTTTCAGCCCTATACCGGGTTCCGTCTTCCCGAATATTAAGATGCTTCTCCGATCCTTTGGGTATTTCATCCTTTAAATTTCCCTCTTTTAAAACTCTTTGTTGCGCCTCCTTTATTTGAGTAGTAATGTTATTATGAATCATTATATTCATAGATTTTACTCGAATGGGTTCTCTATCCTTCCTGCTCAAGGCATCGGCTACCACATTTGCCTTCCCCGGGTGGTAACGAATCTCAAAATCGTAATCATTCAATAATTCAATCCACCTACGCTGCCTCATATTCAGTTGTTTCTGATTAAATATGTGTTGAAGACTTTTGTGGTCGGTATATATAATACTTTTGACCCCATATAAGTAGTGCCTCCAAGTCTTTAATGCAAAAACAACCGCGCCTAATTCCAAATCATGCGTCGTATAATTTTGTTCGTGAATCTTCAATTGTCTAGACGCATAAGCAATCACCTTCGTTCGTTGCATTAATACACAACCGAGACCTTGCTTTGATGCGTCACAATAAAATATCATATTAATATTATTAATGAATTTATATATTTTCTATTTTATAAAACGATTGGTATATTTTATGAATCCAACTGAAATGTCCCGTTCTTATTGATTAAAAACGTTCCATATTAATTGATTTCGTTGCGAGGTTTTGACCTCTATATGAGACGTTTTTCAAAGACTGCATTCATTTTTAAACAAACCATAACCTTTATTTCATCAATAAAGGTTTAAAAAGCTTTACGTAGATTATCAAATAATGATAATCTAAAATATCCTGTTTACACACGACCATTACATAATGGTTTACAATACAAATATGTTACAACAAAATAAGTTTCTTGAATGCAGTTTTTACACAATATCATACAAGCATGGACTCCAAATCTTGTCCTTATTTAAGTATGCGACAGCGGAAGCTCTTAATAATCACCTGAGAATAAACATGCTTAAAACGTCAACAAAAATGTTGGTGAGTTATAGGTTTAACCTATATATATCAAATCGTAACAATAGACCACAAGATTTCATATTTCAATACACATCCCATACATAGAGATAAAAATCATTCATATGGTGAACACCTGGTAACCGACAATAACAAGATGCATATATAAGAATATCCCCATCATTCCGGGACACCCTTCGGATATGATATAAATTTCGAAGTACTAAAGCATCCGGTACTTTGGATGGGGTTTGTTAGGCCCAATAGATCTATCTTTAGGATTCGCGTCAATTAGGGTGTCTGTTCCCTAATTCTTAGATTACCAGACTTAATAAAAAGGGGCATATTCGATTTCGATAATTCAACCATAGAATGTAGTTTCACGTACTTGTGTCTATTTTGTAAATCATTTATAAAACCTGCATGTATTCTCATCCCAAAAATATTAGATTTTAAAAGTGGGACTATAACTCACTTTCACAGATTTTTACTTCGTCGGGAAGTAAGACTTGGCCACTGGTTGATTCACGAACCTATAACAATATATACATATATATCAAAGTATGTTCAAAATATATTTACAACACTTTTAATATATTTTGATGTTTTAAGTTTATTAAGTCAGCTGTCCTCGTTAGTAACCTACAACTAGTTGTCCACAGTTAGATGTACAGAAATAAATCGATAAATATTATCTTGAATCAATCCACGACCCAGTGTATACGTATCTCAGTATTGATCACAACTCAAACTATATATATTTTGGAATCAACCTCAACCCTGTATAGCTAACTCCAACATTCACATATAGAGTGTCTATGGTTGTTCCGAAATATATATAGATGTGTCGACATGATAGGTCGAAACATTGTATACGTGTCTATGGTATCTCAAGATTACATAATATATAATACAAGTTGATTAAGTTATGGTTGGAATAGATTTGTTACCAATTTTCACGTAGCTAAAATGAGAAAAATTATCCAATCTTGTTTTACCCATAACTTTTTCATTTTAAATCCGTTTTGAGTGAATCAAATTGCTATGGTTTCATATTGAACTCTATTTTATGAATCTAAACAAAAAAAGTATAGGTTTCTAGTCGGAAAAATAAGTTACAAGTTGTTTTTGTAAAGGTAGTCATTTCAGTCGAAAGAACGACGTCTAGATGACCATTTTAGAAAACATACTTCCACTTTGAGTTTAACCATAATTTTTGGATATAGTTTCATGTTCATAATAAAAATCATTTTCTCAGAATAAAAACTTTTAAATCAAAGTTTATCATAGTTTTTAATTAACTAACCCAAAACAGCCCGCGGTGTTACTACGACGGCGTAAATCCGGTTTTACGGTGTTTTTCGTGTTTCCAGGTTTTAAATCATTAAGTTAGCATATCATATAGATATAGAACATGTGTTTAGTTGATTTTAAAAGTCAAGTTAGAAGGATTAACTTTTGTTTGCGAACAAGTTTAGAATTAACTAAACTATGTTCTAGTGATTACAAGTTTAAACCTTCGAATAAGATAGCTTTATATGTATGAATCGAATGATGTTATGAACATCATTACTACCTTAAGTTCCTTGGATGAACCTACTGGAAAAGAGAAAAATGGATCTAGCTTCAATGGATCCTTGGATGGCTCAAAGTTCTTGAAGCAAAATCATGACACGAAAACAAGTTCAAGTAAGATCATCACTTGAAATAAGATTGTTATAGTTATAGAAATTGAACCAAAGTTTGAATATGATTATTACCTTGTATTAGAATGATAACCTACTGTAAGAAACAAAGATTTCTTGAGGTTGGATGATCACCTTACAAGATTGGAAGTGAGCTAGCAAACTTGAAAGTATTCTTGATTTTATGAAACTAGAACTTTTGGAATTTATGAAGAACACTTAGAACTTGAAGATAGAACTTGAGAGAGTTCAATTAGATGAAGAAAATTGAAGAATGAAAGTGTTTGTAGGTGTTTTTGGTCGTTGGTGTATGGATTAGATATAAAGGATATGTAATTTTGTTTTCATGTAAATAAGTCATGAATGATTACTCATATTTTTGTAATCTTATGAGATATTTCATGCTAGTTGCCAAATGATGGTTCCCACATGTGTTAGGTGACTCACATGGGCTGCTAAGAGCTGATCATTGGAGTGTATATACCAATAGTACATACATCTAAAAGCTGTGTATTGTACGAGTACGAATACGGGTGCATACGAGTAGAATTGTTGATGAAACTGAACGAGAATGTAATTGTAAGCATTTTTGTTAAGTAGAAGTATTTTGATAAGTGTATTGAAGTCTTTCAAAAGTGTATAAATACATATTAAAACACTACATGTATATACATTTTAACTGAGTCGTTAAGTCATCGTTAGTCGTTACATGTAAGTGTTGTTTTGAAACCTTTAGGTTAACGATCTTGTTAAATGTTGTTAACCCAATGTTTATAATATCAAAAGAGATTTTAAATTATTATATTATCATGATATTATGATGTACAAATATCTCTTAATATGATATATATACATTAAATGTCGTTACAACGATAAACGTTACATATATGTCTCGTTTCAAAATCATTAAGTTAGTAGTCTTGTTTTTACATATTTAGTTCATTGTTAATATAATTAATGATATGTTTACTTATCATAATATCATGTTAACTATATATATAACCATATATATGTCATCATATAGTTTTTTTTACAAGTTTTAACGTTCGTGAATCACCGGTCAACTTGGGTGGTCAATTGTCTATATGAAACCTATTTCAATTAATCAAGTCTTAACAAGTTTGATTGCTTAACATGTTGGAAACATTTAATCATGTAAACATCAATCTCAATTAATATATATAAACATGGAAAAGTTCGGGTCACTACAGTACCTACCCGTTAAATAAATTTCGTCCCGAAATTTTAAGCTGTTGAAGGTGTTGACGAATCTTCTGGAAATAGATGCGGGTATTTCTTCTTCATCTGATCTTCACACTCCCAGGTGAACTCGGGTCCTCTACGAGCATTCCATCGAACCTTAACAATTGGTATCTTGTTTTGCTTAAGTCTTTTAACCTCACGATCCATTATTTCGACGGGTTCTTCGATGAATTGGAGTTTTTCGTTGATTTGGATTTCATCTAACGGAATAGTGAGATCTTCTTTAGCAAAACATTTCTTCAAATTCGAGACGTGGAAAGTGTTATGTACAGCCGCGAGTTGTTGAGGTAACTCAAGTCGGTAAGCTACTGGTCCGACACGATCAATAATCTTGAATGGTCCAATATACCTTGGATTTAATTTCCCTCGTTTACCAAATCGAACAACGCCTTTCCAAGGTGAAACTTTAAGCATGACCATCTCTCCAATTTCAAATTCTATATCTTTTCTTTTAATGTCAGCGTAGCTCTTTTGTCGACTTTGGGCGGTTTTCAACCGTTGTTGAATTTGGATGATCTTCTCGGTAGTTTCTTGTATAATCTCCGGACCCGTAATCTGTCTATCCCCCACCTCACTCCAACAAATCGGAGACCTGCACTTTCTACCATAAAGTGCTTCAAACGGTGCCATCTCAATGCTTGAATGGTAGCTGTTGTTGTAGGAAAATTCTGCTAACGGTAGATGTCTATCCCAACTGTTTCCGAAATCAATAACACATGCTCGTAGCATGTCTTCAAGCGTTTGTATCGTCCTTTCGCTCTGCCCATCAGTTTGTGGATGATAGGCAGTACTCATGTCTAGACGAGTTCCTAATGCTTGCTGTAATGTCTGCCAGAATCTTGAAATAAATCTGCCATCCCTATCAGAGATAATAGAGATTGGTATTCCATGTCTGGAGACGACTTCCTTCAAATACAGTCGTGCTAACTTCTCCATCTTGTCATCTTCTCTTATTGGTAGGAAGTGTGCTGATTTGGTGAGACGATCAACTATTACCCAAATAGTATCAAAACCACTTGCAGTCCTTGGCAATTTAGTGATGAAATCCATGGTAATGTTTTCCCATTTCCATTCCGGGATTTCGGGTTGTTGAAGTAGACCTGATGGTTTCTGATGCTCAGCTTTGACCTTAGAACACGTCAAACATTCTCCTACGTATTTAGCAACATCGGCTTTCATACCCGGCCACCAAAAATGTTTCTTGAGATCCTTGTACATCTTCCCCGTTCCAGGATGTATTGAGTATCTGGTTTTATGAGCTTCTCTAAGTACCATTTCTCTCATATCTCCAAATTTTGGTACCCAAATCCTTTCAGCCCTATACCGGGTTCCGTCTTCCCGAATATTAAGATGCTTCTCCGATCCTTTGGGTATTTCATCCTTTAAATTTCCCTCTTTTAAAACTCCTTGTTGCGCCTCCTTTATTTGAGTAGTAATGTTATTATGAATCATTATATTCATAGATTTTACTCGAATGGGTTCTCTATCCTTCCTGCTCAAGGCATCGGCTACCACATTTGCTTTCCCCGGGTGGTAACGAATCTCAAAATCGTAATCATTCAATAATTCAATCCACCTACGCTGCCTCATATTCAGTTGTTTCTGATTAAATATGTGTTGAAGACTTTTGTGGTCGGTATATATAATACTTTTGACCCCATATAAGTAGTGCCTCCAAGTCTTTAATGCAAAAACAACCGCGCCTAATTCCAAATCATGCGTCGTATAATTTTGTTCGTGAATCTTCAATTGTCTAGACGCATAAGCAATCACCTTCGTTCGTTGCATTAATACACAACCGAGACCTTGCTTTGATGCGTCACAATAAATCACAAAATCATCATTCCCTTCAGGCAATGACAATATAGGTGCCGTAGTTAGCTTTTTCTTCAATAACTGAAACGCTTTCTCTTGTTCATCATTCCATTCATCAACATATATTAATATATTATATGAAAATGAAAATCATATACATATAAAAATCATATTATGTGTTTAATTATTATTAGTAATATTGTTATATTTCAAAGTTTTTATTATATGTATATATCTTATTCGTACATCATAATATCATGATAATATAATAATTTAAAATCTCTTTTGTTATTATAAACATTGGGTTAACAACATTTAACAAGATCGTTAACCTAAAGGTTTCAAAACAACACTTACATGTAACGACTAACGATGACTTAACGACTCAGTTAAAATGTATATACATGTAGTGTTTTAATATGTATTTATACACTTTTGAAAGACTTCAATACACTTATCAAAATACTTCTACTTAACAAAAATGCTTACAATTACATTCTCGTTCAGTTTCATCAACAATTCTACTCGTATGCACCCGTATTCGTACTCGTACAATACACAGCTTTTAGATGTATGTACTATTGGTATATACACTCCAATGATCAGCTCTTAGCAGCCCATGTGAGTCACCTAACCTAATTAATATTGAAAACTCTTCCACGGCCTTGTCCATTCGTGTTCTCCTGGTTCGGGCAATTTCTAATAATGTGGCCTGGTTTTCCACATTTATAACAAACTACATTGGCATAACTTGCTCCGACACTACTTGCTCCGCCATTACTCGTTCCGACACCATTTGTTCCTTTCGTTCTATTAACCCCTGGTCCGTAGACCTCACACTTCGCCGCGCTATGACCATTTCTTTTACACTTGTTACAAAATTTGGTGCAGAACCCCGAGTGATTCTTTTCACACCTTTGGCATAGTTGCTTCTGATTATTGTTGTTGTTGCGGTTATTATTGTTGTTGGGATGATTGTTGTAGTTGCTGTTGTTGTTGTTGTTGGGCCGTTGATAAGACAGCGTGTTGTAACGTCATCAAAGGGACGAGGGTTACGTAATGTCCAACAGTCCCGTAATAATCTAAAAACCTCATTTCTTACCCCAATTACCGACTCCGTCACTTGTGGAAACGTTTTGTTTAATAGTTGTAGCCCGATGTTCTTGTTCTCACTTTGGTGAGAAGCGAACATTACTAATCCGTAAGCATAACATGCTTCTTTATGTTGCATGTTAGCCGCTTTTTCTAAATCACGAAGTCCAATATTAGGATATATTGAGTCAAAATAATCTCTTAACCCGTTGCGTAAAATAGCATTTGGGTTCCCCGCAATATATGCGTCAAAGTAAACACATCGTAACTTATGGGTTTCCCAATGTGATATCCCTCATCTTTCAAACGAAAGTCTCTTATAAACCAAGACATTCTTGGAACGTTCTTCGAATGTCTTACAAACTGATCTCGCCTTAAATAGTTGTGCCGAAGAATTCTGGCCGACTCTAGACAAGATTTCATCAATCATGTTTCCGGGTAGGTCTCTTAAAATATTGGGTTGTCTATCCATTTTGTGTTTTTAAACTGTAAAATAGACAAGAGTTAGATTCATAAAAAAAATACTTATTAATACAAGCAATTTTTACATATATCATAAAGCATAAGAACACTATATTCCATATATTACACCACACGAATACAACTATCTTATTCCGACTCGCTCGTTTCTTCTTCTTCGGTTTTGGTTCGTTTTGCCAAGTTTCTAGGGATATATGATGTTCCCCTAATACGAGCCGTCGTTGTCCACATTGGTTTAGAAAAACCTGGTGGTTTAGAGGTTCCCGGGTCATTGTTACAACTTAAGGACTTCGGGGGTTGACGATACATATAAAGTTCATCGGGGTTGGAATTAGATTTCTCTATTTTTATGCCCTTTCCCTTATTATTTTCTTTTGCCTTTTTAAATTCAGTTGGGGTAATTTCTATAACATCATCGGAATTCTCGTCGGAATCCGATTCATCGGAGAATTGGTAATCCTCCCAATATTTTGCTTCCTTGGCGGAAACACCATTGACCATAATTAACTTTGGTCGGTTGGTTGAGGATTTTCTTTTACTTAACCGTTTTATTATTTCCCCCACCGGTTCTATTTCTTCATCCGGTTCCGATTCTTCTTCCGGTTCCGATTCTTCTTCCGGTTCCGACTCTTCTTCCGGTTCCTCTTCGGGAACTTGTGAATCAGTCCACAAATCATTCCAATTTACATTTGACTCTTCATTATTATTAGGTGAGTCAATGGGACTTGTTATATTTAAACATAATATAATATTATTATTAGTATTATTATTATTATTGTGATTTTTTTGATTGTTATTGTTATTGTTATTATTAGTATCATACTTGTTATCATATTTGAAAGTATTATAGACATTACTATTATTATTATGATAGGTATTAATAATATTATTATTAGTAATAAACTTATCATTTTAGTATTTTATCATCATTAGGATTATGATTATGATTATCATTATTATTATGTAACACCCCAGCTTAACATGACCACAATATTGTCCGCTTTGCCCGCAGGCGCACGGCTTTTTCTTGGCGATCACACACGAGAAGCACTTTCCCAGGAGGTCACCCATCCTGGTAGTGCTCTCGCCCGAGCACGCTTAACCACAACGTACTCGCACTTCTACTCAGCCTGTGATCCCAAAACGCGTTGTGTCATTTAAGCGTGAGTATTACCTTATAATCCCATGATCACACATGTCCATGGGCGATGTGGGATTTGCCTAGGGTGTTACATTCACCCCCCCTTAGGGACTCATCGTCCTCGATGAGGTTTGCCCCACCATCCCCAACGGCACATGAGTGGCTCTTGTAACACCCCAGCTTAACATGACCACAATATTGTCCGCTTTGCCCGCAGGCGCACGGCTTTTTCTTGGCGATCACACACGAGAAGCACTTTCCCAGGAGGTCACCCATCCTGGTAGTGCTCTCGCCCGAGCACGCTTAACCACAACGTACTCGCACTTCTACTCAGCCTGTGATCCCAAAACGCGTTGTGTCATTTAAGCGTGAGTATTACCTTATAATCCCATGATCACACATGTCCATGGGCGATGTGGGATTTGCCTAGGGTGTTACAATCTAAACAGAAAAAGTATAGGTTTATAGTCGGAAAAATAAGTTACAAGTCGTTCTTGTAAAGGTAGTCATTTCAGTCGAAAGAACGACGTCTAGATGACCATTTTAGAAAACATCCTTCCACTTTGAGTTTAACCATAATTTTTGGATATAGTTTCATGTTCATAATAAAAATAATTTTCTCAGAATAACAACTTTTAAATCAAAGTTTATCATAGTTTTTAATTAACTAACCCAAAACAGCCCGCGGTGTTACTACGACGGCGTAAATCCGGTTTTACGGTGTTTTTCGTGTTTCCAGGTTTTAAATCATTAAGTTAGCATATCATATAGATATAGAACATGTGTTTAGTTGATTTTAAAAGTCAATTTAGAAGGATTAACTTTTGTTTGCGAACAAGTTTAGAATTAACTAAACTATGTTCTAGTGATTACAAGTTTAAACCTTCGAATAAGATAGCTTTATATGTATGAATCGAATGATGTTATGAACATCATTACTACCTTAAGTTCCTTGGATAAACCTACTGGAAAAGAGAAAAATGGATCTAGCTTCAATGGATCCTTGGATGGCTCAAAGTTCTTGAAGCAGAATCATGGCACGAAAACAAGTTCAAGTAAGATCATCACTTAAAATAAGATTGTTACAGTTATAGAAATTGAACCAAAGTTTGAATATGATTATTACCTTGTATTAGAATGATAACCTACTGTAAGAAACAAATATTTCTTGAGGTTGGATGATCACCTTACAAGATTGGAAGTGAGCTAGCAAACTTGAAAGTATTCTTGATTTTATGAAACTAGAACTTTTGGAATTTATGAAGAACACTTAGAACTTGAAGATAGAACTTGAGAGAGATCAATTAGATGAAGAAAATTGAAGAATGAAAGTGTTTGTAGGTGTTTTTGGTCGTTGGTGTATGGATTAGATATAAAGGATATGTAATTTTGTTTTCATGTAAATAAGTCATGAATGATTACTCATATTTTTGTAATTTTATGAGATATTTCATGCTAGTTGCCAAATGATGGTTCCCACATGTGTTAGGTGACTCACATGGGCTGCTAAGAGCTGATCATTGGAGTGTATATACCAATAGTACATACATCTAAAAGCTGTGTATTGTACGAGTACGAATACGGGTGCATACGAGTAGAATTGTTGATGAAACTGAACGAGGATGTAATTGTAAGCATTTTTGTTAAGTAGAAGTATTTTGATAAGTGTATTGAAGTCTTTCAAAAGTGTATAAATACATATTAAAACACTACATGTATATACATTTTAACTGAGTCGTTAAGTCATCGTTAGTCGTTACATGTAAGTGTTGTTTTGAAACCTTTAGGTTAACGATCTTGTTAAATGTTGTTAACCCAATGTTTATAATATCAAAAGAGATTTTAAATTATTATATTATCATGATATTATGATGTACGAATATCTCTTAATATGATATATATACATTAAATGTCGTTACAACGATAAACGTTACATATATGTCTCGTTTCAAAATCATTAAGTTAGTAGTCTTGTTTTTACATATTTAGTTCATTGTTAATATAATTAATGATATGTTTACTTATCATAATATCATGTTAACTATATATATATTAATATCATATATTAATATCGTTACTATATTTAATTGTTCTTTGTTCACCTGGTGGTTTATATATATTATCATGTAACTTATTCAGATATCGTAGCATTAAATGCAGAGGAAACAGAAAAATTGTAGATGGTCTAAACGGCCAAAAGTTTGATGATAAAGAAGGGAGTGTTGGGAACGCTCGATAGAAAATTTGGTACTAAGAAACAGATTAAGCTAACCATGAAGGAGACCAAGGATAAATACAAGGACCAAACCCTATATTCAAAGAATCCAGGTAATTCTGGATCCGCCGAAATCTTTAGAGAATATTTTGTTCCGAAGTCATGTTAAAAAATCTTGCGGAAAAATTTTTCTTCATCAACCTTTAATCTTAAAAATTCCAAAATATCATCATAAATATCTTCGATATTTCTGAGGACATTTTCATAAATATTCTTGTCCAAAATTATCTATCTCTTCATGTTTTATGTATTCCATTATATTGAAAACTTCTGTAAAATCTAAGTATAAATTATGAATGAAATGTGGAGAAGTGTTGGAAATTGAAACATGAGTTAGTATAATATAATGACGCTTGGCCGACGTGATTATATTACAGTAAGTCATGCTGAGTTTCTAATGAAATGTGTTGATGGTTCACAGTAGATCATACCATCATCATGTGTCATGTTACATAACTCTTTCATTCTACTTAACTCCTGAACATATCAAGAAAATATATTCTTGATGGTTCTATCTTCCGTGATGTTGATAAATTTGAAAATCAAATCATGCTATCACGTTCCTTCCTTCTTAGAACATTATAATCATTCGAAACCCTATATCTATAAATTCTGGACAATTAATCGCTTGACTTGAGGTCAGGAAGAGAAAACAAAAGCATAGAGCTTCGAAATATAAGGGAGAATATAAAGGCCGATAACAACACATAAATTACAAACTGTGTATATCAATGTTTATCGCAACATAAAGACACGGGAGAATTAAAAACACTATAACCCCAAGGGCGAAGTAGAAGAAAACAGATTCCTCCGGTAGTAAATGAAAAAGAAAAATGATTGTTGCGATAGTGAGGATAAGAACAAGAATCAGAACTGGATTAAGCATTTTCACAATCTTTTGAATTTAGGATTAAGTATAGAAATGGTGAAAACTAATGGAATGGAAAAGGTAAATTTATACTGAAAAAATATCAGACGGAGTAATCGAGGCAGATCACCGTATTTAATTATAGATATTTTAATTTCCTTATTCGCCGAAGAATCAAATCTTTTAGATATCGAAAATTTTCTTTAAAATCCCTTGAATTCCGGAATTCAACCGAGACAACGTCCAAAGTTAAGATGAACCTTATTTTCTAAATTTAACCATGACTACGACAAAAGTCAAGACGAATCTTATTTTCTCAAATCACTATTTTGTGATAGCTTCATTCGTACTCTTCGGATAATCGAATTATTTCATCCATATTACTCAATCATGATAAAACTCTATTTATCAACTCATATTCATCATGAAAACATTTTTAGTGTTAGCCATGACCACCTAACTCAAATTTCGGGATGAAATTTCTTTAACGGGTAGGTACTGTGACGACCCAGAAATTTCCGACCAAATTTAAACTTAATCTTCATATGATTTCGTTACGATAAGCAAAGTCTGTAATGTTGAGTCTCAAAAATTTTGAAACTATGTTTATATATTCAAATTGACCTTCGACCGTTCCCAATGATTCACGAACAACTATTTGTAAACAGATTCATATATATTTAAGTATGTATATATAAATGTACATGAATATTAATTGTAAATATATAAGATTAAATATTAAATTTATTTATTTGAAAACATATATTTAATGTGTATAATAAAACCTGAATCTATATATAAATATAAAGTATATTAAAAATAAATATTAAATGATTATAATACTCGTCTGAGGTTTCGATTGATATTAAGCAAGTTAAATTCAAACATATGTAATTTTTAAAATAAACGGTGATACGAAAATAAGTTATATAAGTTAGGGGCTTATTAAAAGTGTATTTAGGAACTATTGGTTAAGTTTTGACACTTTTTATATTTTACCCATAAATGAGAGGGACGGTTGATGTAATTTTTATTTAACAAATTAATGATCAAATTTTATACCATAATGACCAAAATAAATAAATATATTTAATTTAAAAATATGGAATTTTTCTGAACATTCTTTTCGCCACTGATTAACAACGGAGTACGAAATCCGGTCCGTGATTTAGAGACAAATAGTGTCGGCAGGATTAAATCTATTTTTGCACGTTTGAATTATTTCATTGTCTTCTTGCTTCTACTTTATTGACTAACAACTAATGTACCTTGTTTTTTTTTTTTTTATAACTAATAATTACCATTAATATTATATCTATATAATTTACACATTTATAGATTATAATATACTGCATATATGAAAAACCATTATCAATATTTTTAATCTCTCTACTATACTCGGCCGAGGCAACCTTCACCACCTTGGAATCGCACAAAACCCACTCCAAAACCGTAAGCCATCATCATCTAGTCACCATCTTCATCGTGATTGCATGACCACCATCTCCAACGATTGCCACCTTCCATCACTACCATAAAATCGCCACCTTCGCCATACGTCTCCTCTCTCTACCTCTCTCTTATGGAAACCATCATAACCGACACCAATCCTCCACCACTTCACCACCATTAAAACCACCATCGTAGCACCTTAAGACCGCCACCCTGCTACCTTCAACCAACCATTACACGACCAATAAATCACCACCTACAGCCTTCTTATCGCTACTGCTATAACTATATATATTTTCTTCTTTCTTTCCTTTTCTGTCGAGCCATAACCGAGACCCAACACCACCTTTGATAATTTTTTTTTTTTCTTCTTTCATTTTCTACTTCGAACAAACAACCCTCGAACATGCCAGGATGCTACTGCAACTGTTGCTACTTCGTTTCTTTCTGTTTTAAACGATGATGCTACGATTAAAATGGCCATAATAATACACGATCCGTGTATTGTTCTTACAATGTCACTGTATTAGTGTTACTCGCTATTATTCACTATCTTCTTGATTCTATTTTCTGTTAAAAAGGATGAAGATGCAAAATGATGTTATGTGATGATGAGGGTTAGGAATGATGTTAAAAAGTTTCTATTTCAGTTTCCTGTTAAACGATGAATAAAGATATGATCAGGATAAACAGCTTTTTACTTGTTAATTAAATAAATGTGGAATTAAAAACAAGATAGTAATTAATGGTTCAGTGGTTTGGCGATTGTGTATTGAGCTAGAGGTTGTGGGTTCGAAACTAGGGGACGGTATTAATTTTTTTTTTTATTAACAATAAGTATATTAAGGAGTTGTGTGTTGAGCTAAAAGTTGGGCCGTGATCCTATTAGTTCATTGGGCCGAGATTAATTATTTTCGGGTGGGCTCTTGAGGTGATATTGGGCCGAGAATTGATTGGCATCCAGTTGGGCCAAAATAGAAACAGATTAAGATAATTGGGTACAATACGATTCAGTAAAAATTTAATTGGTGGAGTGGTTGTGTGGTGTTTGAAGGTTTCTAGAGGTCGCGGGTTCGAGCCTGGCAAATGGCATTTTATTTGTTTTTGGAGCTCGTTTTCTTCAAAGGTTGTATTTTAAATTTTTTATTATTATTAATGTTATTATTATTAGTATTATAATTGTTATTAATATTATTACTAAAATAAATATTAGTTATTGTTTATTAATATTATCATTACAATTATAATTATTATTATCATTATAGTTATTACTATTATTATTATAATTAGTAATAATATCATTAAGTAGTATTATTATTAGTATTGTCATTAGTAATAAGATTGTTATTATTAATATTATTGTTATGATTATTAATGCTACCAAGTTATTATAAGTATTAATATTATCATTAATATATTTTTTTAACAAGTATTAGTATTAAGTATTATTAGTATTATGAATTTTTATCAAAATTATTATTTTTATTGTAAAAATAATACAATCTTTTTATTTTAGTATTATTACTATCATCATTAAAATTTATATATATATTTTATTATTATTATCATTTTTATTATCAACATTAACATTATTATTAATATTATCACTATAAGTATCATTATGATTAATACTATTCCTATTATTAATATTATAACAAATAAAAATTTATATTCAATACATATAACATAACTATATTAATATTTTTAAAAGCATATATAAAATAAATATACTTAATTAATTAACAAAACCTAGAAATTTTTTAAATATAACAATTATATCACTAGTAATAATATATAAATTTGTTCGAATACAATTATATGTGTTAATATATATATAAATGATATAGGTTCGTGAATCCGAGGCCAACCCTATTTTTGTTAAATGACGTCATATGTATTTTTACTACAAAATACATTAGGTGAGTTTCATTTGCCCTTTTTACTCTTTACGTTTTTGGGCTGAGAATACATGCAAATGCTTTATTAACTGTTTTACAATATTTATATGTGTGAGTTTCATTTGCTCCCTTTTACTCTTTACGTTTTTGGGCTGAGAATACATGCAAATGATTTATTAACTGTTTTACTATATTTATATGCGTGAGTTTCATTTGCCCTTTTACCCTTTATATTTTTGGGCTGAGAATACATGCGCAATTTTTATAAATGATTTACAAAATAGACACAAGTACGTGAAACTACGTTCTATGGTTGAATTATCGAAATCGAATATGCCCCTTTTTATTAAGTCTGGTAATCTAAGAATTAGGGAACAGACACCCTAATTGACGCGAACTCTAAAGATAGATCTATCGGGCCCAACAAGCCCCATCCAAAGTACCGGATGCTTTAGTACTTCGAAATTTATATCATGTCCGAAGGAGGATCCCGGAATGATGGGGATATTCTTATATGTATATTGTGAATGTCGGTTACCAGGTGTTCAATCCATATGAATGATATTTTTGTCTCTATGCATGGGACGTATGTTTATGAGAAATGAAAATATGAAATCTTGTGGTCTATTAAAACTATGAAATGATTATTTATGTTAAACTAATGAACTCACCAACCTTTTGGTTGACACTTTAAAGCATGTTTATTCTCAGGTACGAAAGAAATCTTCCGCTGTGCATTTGTTCATATTAGAGATATTACTTGGAGTCAATCATGACATATTTCAAAAGACGTTGCATTCGAGTCTTTGAGTTCATCAAGATTATTATTAAGTCAATTATATTTGATATATTATGAAATGCTATACATGCCTGTCAACTGTCGATGTAACGAAAGTTTGTCTTTTAAAAACGAATGCAATGTTTGTAAAATGTATCATATAGAGGTCAATTACCTCGCGATGTAATCAACTGTTGTGAATCGTTTGTAATCGATATGGACTTCGTCCAGATGGATTAGGACGGGTCTCTACAGTTGGTATCAGAGCGGTGGTCTTAGTGAAACAGGTCTTGCATTAGTGTGTCTAACTGATAGTCGTTAGGATGCATTAGTAAGTTTGGACTTCGACCGTGTCTGCATGTCAAAAGTTTTGCGTATCATTTTTGTCGGAAATCATCTGCTTATCATCCTTAGCAAATTACCTACTCATTATTCTTAGTCTAGACACGTTTTACTGCATTGACTGCATGAATAGTGTATAGACAAAATTCATATCTTAGCGTATCTGACAATTCATATCTTAGCGTATCTGTTACTGTAGACCTTGCTTAATATCTCTCATAAATTTCTCCTTAATTTAAGGGATTCTGGTACTATATATATCTATGCAAATTATGCATTGAGAATACCATCCAACTATCAATTGCTGTCACTAAACTCTTCATACCAAAAATCTTTCCTGAGATCGCGTAAGATGGCCTCTACGAATCGACCAAGTTCCACTGACTCTGAAGACAGCGTGACAGGAGCACACCAACCAATCAACTACCGTGATTACTGAAGAAAATGGGGGTGGGTTCGCGACATACTCACCCTATGGAGAAGGGAAGAAGGTACTCCATATCATGAATCGAATCTACCACCTAACCTTGGAGTACTTGACCCGCTCACCGGCGAACCCGTTCGCAACACCGTTTATACCATATTTGCACTGAAATGTCCCTTTCTTATTGATTAAAAACGTTCCATATTAATTGATTTCGTTGCGAGGTTTTGACCTCTATATGAGACATTTTTCAAAGACTGCATTCATTTTAAAACAAACCATAACCTTTATTTCATCAATAAAGGTTTAAAAAGCTTTAAGTAGATTATCAAATAATGATAATCTAAAATATCCTGGTTACACACGACCATTACATAATGGTTTACAATACAAATATGTTACAACAAAATAAGTTTCTTGAATGCAGTTTTTACACAATATCATACAAGCATGGACTCCAAATCTCGTCCTTATTTAAGTATGCGACAGCGGAAGCTCTTAATAATCACCTGAGAATAAACATGCTTAAAACGTCAACAAAAATGTTGGTGAGTTATAGGTTTAACCTATATATATCAAATCGTAACAATAGACCACAAGATTTCATATTTCAATACACATCCCATACATAGAGATAAAAATCATTCATATGGTGAACACCTGGTAACCGACATTAACAAGATGCATATATAAGAATATCCCCATCATTCCGGGACACCCTTCGGATATGATATAAATTTCGAAGTACTAAAGCATCCGGTACTTTGGATGGGGCTTGTTGGGCCCGATAGATCTATCTTTAGGATTCGCGTCAATTAGGGTGTCTGTGATGACATACTTATTTACTCAAAGAATGACCAAGAACACGGTGAACATTTGAGAAAGGTGTTAGAAGTATTGAGAAAGGAAGAATTGTACGCTAAGTTTTCAAAGTGTGCATTTTGGTTGGAAGAAGTTCAATTCCTCGGTCACATAGTGAACAAAGAAGGTATTAAGGTGGATCCGGCAAAGATAGAAACTGTTGAAAAGTGGGAAACCCCGAAAACTCCGAAACACATACGCCAGTTTTTAGGACTAGCTGGTTACTACAGAAGGTTCATCCAAGACTTTTCCAGAATAGCAAAACCCTTGACTGCATTAACGCATAAAGGGAAGAAATTTGAATGGAATGATGAACAAGAGAAAGCGTTTCAGTTATTGAAGAAAAAGCTAACTACGGCACCTATATTGTCATTGCCTGAAGGGAATGATGATTTTGTGATTTATTGTGATGTATCAAAGCAAGGTCTCGGTTGTGTATTAATGCAACGAACGAAGGTGATTGCTTATGCGTCTAGACAATTGAAGATTCATGAACAAAATTATACGACGCATGATTTGGAATTAGGCGCGGTTGTTTTTGCATTAAAGACTTGGAGGCACTACTTATATGGGGTCAAAAGTATTATATATACCGACCACAAAAGTCTTCAACACATATTTAATCAGAAACAACTGAATATGAGGCAGCGTAGGTGGATTGAATTATTGAATGATTACTACTTTGAGATTCCATCTAAAAGCTGTGTATTGTACGAGTACGAATACGGGTGCATACGAGTAGAATTGTTGATGAAACTGAACGAGAATGTAATTGTAAGCATTTTTGTTAAGTAGAAGTATTTTGATAAGTGTATTGAAGTCTTTCAAAAGTGTATAAATACATATTAAAACACTACATGTATATACATTTTAACTGAGTCGTTAAGTCATCGTTAGTCGTTACATGTAAGTGTTGTTTTGAAACCTTTAGGTTAACGATCTTGTTAAATGTTGTTAACCCAATGTTTATAATATCAAAAGAGATTTTAAATTATTATATTATCATGATATTATGATGTACAAATATCTCTTAATATGATATATATACATTAAATGTCGTTACAATACACTTATCATTAATTATATTAACAATGAACTACATATGTAAAAACAAGACTACTAACTTAATGATTTTGAAACGAGACATATATGTAACGTTTATCGTTGTAACGACATTTAATGTATATATATCATATTAAGAGATATTCGTACATCATAATATCATGATAATATAATAATTTAAAATCTCTTTTGTTATTATAAACATTGGGTTAACAACATTTAACAAGATCGTTAACCTAAAGGTTTCAAAACAACACTTACATGTAACGACTAACGATGACTTAACGACTCAGTTAAAATGTATATACATGTAGTGTTTTAATATGTATTTATACACTTTTGAAAGACTTCAATACACTTATCAAAATACTTCTACTTAACAAAAATGCTTACAATTACATTCTCGTTCAGTTTCATCAACAATTCTACTCGTATGCACCCGTATTCGTACTCGTACAATACACAGCTTTTAGATGTATGTACTATTGGTATATACACTCCAATGATCAGCTCTTAGCAGCCCATGTGAGTCACCTAACACATGTGGGAACCATCATTTGGCAACTAGCATGAAATATCTCATAAGATTACAAAAATATGAGTAATCATTCATGACTTATTTACATGAAAACAAAATTACATATCCTTTATATCTAATCCATACACCAACGACCAAAAACACCTACAAACACTTTCATTCTTCAATTTTCTTCATCTAATTGAACTCTCTCAAGTTCTATCTTCAAGTTCTAAGTGTTCTTCATAAATTCCAAAAGTTCTAGTTTCATAAAATCAAGAATACTTTCAAGTTTGCTAGCTCACTTCCAATCTTGTAAGGTGATCATCCAACCTCAAGAAATCTTTGTTTCTTACAGTAGGTTATGTGCTTGGTCGAATGAAACCACGCTCTAAAAGTTCTTGTAATTGGCTTTGCAGTTCTTTCATCTCGCTGGGTGCGAGTCTGTAAGGAGCACGAGCTATTGGTGCAGCTCCTGGTACAAGATCTATTTGAAATTCAACGGATCGATGTGGGGGTAATCCCGGTAATTCTTTCAGAAATACATCGGGAAATTCTTTTGCAATGGGAACATCATTGATGCTCTTTTCTTCAGTTTGTACTTTCTCGACGTGTGCTAGAACAGCATAGCAACCTTTTCTTATTAGTTTTTGTGCCTTCAAATTACTAATAAGATGTAGCTTCGTGTTGCCCTTTTCTCCGTACACCATTAAGGGTTTTCCTTTTTCTCGTATAATGCGAATTGCATTTTTGTAACAAACGATCTCCGCTTTCACTTCTTTCAACCAGTCCATACCGATTATCACATCAAAACTCCCTAACTCTACTGGTATCAAATCAATCTTAAATGTTTCGCTAACCAGTTTAATTTCTCGATTCCGACATATATTATCTGCTGAAATTAATTTACCATTTGCTAATTCGAGTAAAAATTTACTATCCAAAGGCGTCAATGGACAACTTAATTTAGCACAAAAATCTCTACTCATATAGCTTCTATCCGCACCCGAATCAAATAAAACGTAAGCAGATTTATTGTCAATAAGAAACGTACCCGTAACAAGCTCCGGGTCTTCCTGTGCCTCTACCTAATTAATATTGAAAACTCTTCCACGGCCTTGTCCATTCGTGTTCTCCTGGTTCGGGCAATTTCTAATAATGTGGCCTGGTTTTCCACATTTATAACAAACTACATTGGCATAACTTGCTCCGACACTACTTGCTCCGCCATTACTCGTTCCGACACCATTTGTTCCTTTCGTTCTATTAACCCCTGGTCCGTAGACCTCACACTTCGCCGCGCTATGACCATTTCTTTTACACTTGTTACAAAATTTGGTGCAGAACCCCGAGTGATTCTTTTCACACCTTTGGCATAGTTGCTTCTGATTATTGTTGTTGTTGCGGTTATTATTGTTGTTGGGATGATTGTTGTAGTTGCTGTTGTTGTTGTTGTTGTTGTTGTTGGGCCGTTTGTTGTAGTTGCGATTGATGTTGCGATTGTTGGGATAATTGTTGCGATTATTGTTGTAATTGCTGTTGTTGTTGTATTGGTGATTCTTATCACCGTTTTCCTCCCTCTTTCTTTTGACTTGCTTCACATTGGCCTCTTCAGCAGTCTGTTCTTTAATTCTTTCTTCAATCTGGTTTACTAGTTTGTGAGCCATTCTACATGCCTGTTGTATGGAGGCGGGCTCGTGTGAACTTATATCTTCTTGGATTCTTTCCGGTAATCCTTTCACAAACGCGTCGATCTTCTCTTCCTCATCTTCGAATGCTCCCGGACACAATAGGCACAATTCTGTGAATCGTCTTTCGTACGTGGTAATATCAAATCCTTGGGTTCGTAACCCTCTAAGTTCTGTCTTGAGCTTATTGACCTCGGTTCTGGGACGGTACTTCTCGTTCATCAAGTGCTTGAATGCTGACCACGGTAGTGCGTACGCATCATCTTGTCCCACTTGCTCTAGATAGGTATTCCACCATGTTAACGCAGAACCTGTGAAGGTATGCGTAGCGTACTTCACTTTGTCCTCTTCAGTACACTTACTTATGGCAAACACCGATTCAACCTTCTCGGTCCACCGTTTCAATCCGATCGGTCCTTCGGTTCCATCAAATTCCAAAGGTTTGCAGGCAGTGAATTCTTTGTAGGTGCATCCTACACGATTTCCTGTACTGCTAGATCCAAGGTTATTGTTGGTATGTAGCGCAGCCTGTACTGCGGCTATGTTTGAAGCTAGAAAAGTACGGAATTCCTCTTCATTCATATTCACGGTGTGTCGAGTAGTCGGTGCCATTTCCTTCAAAATAGTTAAATGGAACAAGTTAATCATACAGAATATTAAGAGTAGTTAATAGTATTTCGTAGCATAATATGAACTCATTTATAAAAGCTTTTTCTTCATATTAGCGTTTTATAAGTTTAAATTCGGGTAGTACCTACCCGTTAAGTTCATACTTAGTAGCTAATATACAATTCAACTACCACAATTCTATATGAAAAACTGATTATAATAATATTTCGCGTTCAAACTTTTATACAATATTTTACAAACTTACAATACCGCTTATTTTACATAAAGCATGAAATATAGCACACAATAACTTTGATACAAGATAGTTGTGAAAACAATTCTAGCTAGTACACAAGTCGTTCAGCAAAGGCAATAAAGACACGTAATTCATACGTCCAGAAACAAGTCATGCATTCTGGTTTTACTAGGACTACTTCCCATCCTTGGTCTTGTGCAACATAACCGTTATGGCCGTTGATAAGACAGCGTGTTGTAACGTCATCAAAGGGACGAGGGTTACGTAATGTCCAACAGTCCCGTAATAATCTAAAAACCTCATTTCTTACCCCAATTACCGACTCCGTCACTTGTGGAAACGTTTTGTTTAATAGTTGTAGCCCGATGTTCTTGTTCTCGTATGCACCTGTATTCGTACTCGTACAATACACAGCTTTTAGATGTATGTACTATTGGTATATACACTCCAATGATCAGCTCTTAGCAGCCCATGTGAGTCACCTAACACATGTGGGAACCATCATTTGGCAACTAGCATGAAATATCTCATAAAATTACAAAAATATGAGTAATCATTCATGACTTATTTACATGAAAACAAAATTACATATCCTTTATATCTAATCCATACACCAACGACCAAAAACACCTACAAACACTTTCATTCTTCAATTTTCTTCATCTAATTGATCTCTCTCAAGTTCTATCTTCAAGTTCTAAGTGTTCTTCATAAATTCCAAAAGTTCTAGTTTCATAAAATCAAGAATACTTTCAAGTTTGCTAGCTCACTTCCAATCTTGTAAGGTGATCATCCAACCTCAAGAAATCTTTGTTTCTTACAGTAGGTTATCATTCTAATACAAGGTAATAATCATATTCAAACTTTGGTTCAATTTCTATAACTATAACAATCTTATTTCAAGTGATGATCTTTTTCGTCCCGAAATTTTAAGCTGTTGAAGGTGTTGACGAATCTTCTGGAAATAGATGCGGGTATTTCTTCTTCATCTGATCTTCACGCTCCCAGGTGAACTCGGGTCCTCTACGAGCATTCCATCGAACCTTAACAATTGGTATCTTGTTTTGCTTAAGTCTTTTAACCTCACGATCCATTATTTCGACGGGTTCTTCGATGAATTGGAGTTTTTCGTTGATTTGGATTTCATCTAACGGAATAGTGAGATCTTCTTTAGCAAAACATTTCTTCAAATTCGAGACGTGGAAAGTGTTATGTACAGCCGCGAGTTGTTGAGGTAACTCAAGTCGGTAAGCTACTGGTCCGACACGATCAATAATCTTGAATGGTCCAATATACCTTGGATTTAATTTCCCTCGTTTACCAAATCGAACAACGCCTTTCCAAGGTGAAACTTTAAGCATGACCATCTCTCCAATTTCAAATTCTATATCTTTTCTTTTAATGTCAGCGTAGCTCTTTTGTCGACTTTGGGCGGTTTTCAACCGTTGTTGAATTTGGATGATCTTCTCGGTAGTTTCTTGTATAATCTCCGGACCCGTAATCTGTCTATCCCCCACCTCACTCCAACAAATCGGAGACCTGCACTTTCTACCATAAAGTGCTTCAAACGGCGCCATCTCAATGCTTGAATGGTAGCTGTTGTTGTAGGAAAATTCTGCTAACGGTAGATGTCGATCCCAACTGTTTCCGAAATCAATAACACATGCTCGTAGCATGTCTTCAAGCGTTTGTATCGTCCTTTCGCTCTGCCCATCAGTTTGTGGATGATAGGCAGTACTCATGTCTAGACGAGTTCCTAATGCTTGCTGTAATGTCTGCCAGAATCTTGAAATAAATCTGCCATCCCTATCAGAGATAATAGAGATTGGTATTCCATGTCTGGAGATGACTTCCTTCAAATACAGTCGTGCTAACTTCTCCATCTTGTCATCTTCTCTTATTGGTAGGAAGTGTGCTGATTTGGTGAGACGATCAACTATTACCCAAATAGTATCAAAACCACTTGCAGTCCTTGGCAATTTAGTGATGAAATCCATGGTAATGTTTTCCCATTTCCATTCCGGGATTTCGGGTTGTTGAAGTAGACCTGATGGTTTCTGATGCTCAGCTTTGACCTTAGAACACGTCAAACATTCTCCTACGTATTTAGCAACATCGGCTTTCATACCCGGCCACCAAAAATGTTTCTTGAGATCCTTGTACATCTTCCCCGTTCCAGGATGTATTGAGTATCTGGTTTTATGAGCTTCGCTAAGTACCATTTCTCTCATATCTCCAAATTTTGGTACCCAAATCCTTTCAGCCCTATACCGGGTTCCGTCTTCCCGAATATTAAGATGCTTCTCCGATCCTTTGGGTATTTCATCCTTTAAATTTCCCTCTTTTAAAACTCCTTGTTGCGCCTCCTTTATTTGAGTAGTAATGTTATTATGAATCATTATATTCATAGATTTTACTCGAATGGGTTCTCTGTCCTTCCTGCTCAAGGCATCGGCTACCACATTTGCCTTCCCCGGGTGGTAACGAATCTCAAAGTCGTAATCATTCAATAATTCAATCCACCTACGCTGCCTCATATTCAGTTGTTTCTGATTAAATATGTGTTGAAGACTTTTGTGGTCGGTATATATAATACTTTTGACCCCTTATAAGTAGTGCCTCCAAGTCTTTAATGCAAAAACAACCGCGCCTAATTCCAAATCATGCGTCGTATAATTTTGTTCGTGAATCTTCAATTGTCTAGACGCATAAGCAATCACCTTCGTTCGTTGCATTAATACACAACCGAGACCTTGCTTTGATGCATCACAATAAATCACAAAATCATCATTCCCTTCAGGCAATGACAATATAGGTGCCGTAGTTAGCTTTTTCTTCAATAACTGAAACGCTTTCTCTTGTTCATCATTCCATTCAAATTTCTTCCCTTTATGCGTTAATGCAGTCAAGGGTTTTGCTATTCTGGAAAAGTCTTGGATGAACCTTCTGTAGTAACCAGCTAGTCCTAAAAACTGGCGTATGTGTTTCGGAGTTTTCGGGGTTTCCCACTTTTCAACAGTTTCTATCTTTGCCGGATCCACCTTAATACCTTCTTTGTTCACTATGTGACCGAGGAATTGAACTTCTTCCAACCAAAATGCACACTTTGAAAACTTAGCGTACAATTCTTCCTTCCTCAATACTTCTAACACCTTTCTCAAATGTTCACCGTGTTCTTGGTCATTCTTTGAGTAAATAAGTATGTCATCAATGAAAACAATGACAAACTTGTCAAGGTATGGTCCACACACTCGGTTCATAAGGTCCATGAACACAACTGGTGCATTAGTTAAACCAAACGGCATGACCATAAACTCGTAATGACCGTAACGTGTTCTGAAAGCAGTCTTTGGAATATCATCTTCTTTCACCCGCATTTGATGATACCCGGAACGTAAGTCAATCTTTGAATAAACAGACGAGCCTTGTAGTTGATCAAATAAGTCGTCGATTCTCGGTAGTGGGTAGCGGTTCTTGATGGTAAGTTTGTTCAACTCTCGGTAGTCGATACACAACCTGAATGTACCATCTTTCTTCTTGACAAACAAAACAGGAGCTCCCCACGGTGATGTGCTTGGTCGAATGAAACCACGCTCTAAAAGTTCTTGTAATTGGCTTTGCAGTTCTTTCATCTCGCTGGGTGCGAGTCTGTAAGGAGCACGAGCTATTGGTGCAGCTCCTGGTACAAGATCTATTTGAAATTCAACGGATCGATGTGGGGGTAATCCCGGTAATTCTTTCGGAAATACATCGGGAAATTCTTTTGCAATGGGAACATCATTGATGCTCTTTTCTTCAGTTTGTACTTTCTCGACGTGTGCTAGAACAGCATAGCAACATTTTCTTATTAGTTTTTGTGCCTTCAAATTACTAATAAGATGTAGCTTCGTGTTGCCCTTTTCTCCGTACACCATTAAGGGTTTTCCTTTTTCTCGTATAATGCGAATTGCATTTTTGTAACAAACGATCTCCGCTTTCACAAGATGATGCGTACGCACTACCGTGGTTAGCATTCAAGCACTTGATGAACGAGAAGTACCGTCCCAGAACCGAGGTCAATAAGCTCAAGACAGAACTTAGAGGGTTACGAACCCAAGGATTTGATATTACCACGTACGAAAGACGATTCACAGAATTGTGCCTATTGTGTCCGGGAGCATTCGAAGATGAGGAAGAGAAGATCGACGCATTTGTGAAAGGATTACCGGAAAGAATCCAAGAAGATATAAGTTCACACGAGCCCGCCTCCATACAACAGGCATGTAGAATGGCTCACAAACTAGTGAACCAGATTGAAGAAAGAATTAAAGAACAGACTGCTGAAGAGGCCAATGTGAAGCAAGTTAAAAGAAAGTGGGAGGAAAACGGTGATAAGAATCACCAATACAACAACAACAGCAATTACAACAATAATCGCAACAATTATCCCAACAATCGCAACATCAATCGCAACTACAACAAACGGCCCAACAACAACAACAACAACAACAACAACAACAACAGCAACTACAACAATCATCCCAACAACAATAATAACCGCAACAACAACAACAATCAGAAGCAACTATGCCAAAGGTGTGAAAAGAATCACTCGGGGTTCTGCACCAAATTTTGCAACAAGTGTAAAAGAAATGGTCATAGCGCGGCGAAGTGTGAGGTCTACGGACCAGGGGTTAATAGAACGAAAGGAACAAATGGTGTCGGAACGAGTAATGGCGGAGCAAGTAGTGTCGGAGCAAGTTATGCCAATGTAGTTTGTTATAAATGTGGAAAACCAGGCCACATTATTAGAAATTGCCCGAACCAGGAGAACACGAATGGACAAGGCCGTGGAAGAGTTTTCAATATTAATGCGGTAGAGGCACAGGAAGACCCGGAGCTTGTTACGGGTACGTTTCTTATTGACAATAAATCTGCTTACGTTTTATTTGATTCGGGTGCGGATAGAAGCTATATGAGTAGAGATTTTTGTGCTAAATTAAGTTGTCCATTGACGCCTTTGGATAGTAAATTTTTACTCGAATTAGCAAATGGTAAATTAATTTCAGCAGATAATATATGTCGAAATCAAGAAATTAAACTGGTTAGCGAAACATTTAAGATTGATTTGATACCAGTAGAGTTAGGGAGTTTTGATGTGATAATCGGTATGGACTGGTTGAAAGAAGTGAAAGCGGAGATCGTTTGTTACAAAAATGCAATTCGCATTATACGAGAAAAAGGAAAACCCTTAATGGTGTACGGAGAAAAGGGCAACACGAAGCTACATCTTATTAGTAATTTGAAGGCACAAAAACTAATAAGAAAAGGTTGCTATGCTGTTCTAGCATACGTCGAGAAAGTACAAACTGAAGAAAAGAGCATCAATGATGTTCCCATTGCAAAAGAATTTCCCGATGTATTTCCGAAAGAATTACCGGGATTACCCCCACATCGATCCGTTGAATTTCAAATAGATCTTGTACCAGGAGCTGCACCAATAGCTCGTGCTCCTTACAGACTCGCACCCAGCGAGATGAAAGAACTGCAAAGCCAATTACAAGAACTTTTAGAGCGTGGTTTCATTCGACCAAGCACATCACCGTGGGGAGCTCCTGTTTTGTTTGTCAAGAAGAAAGATGGTACATTCAGGTTGTGTATCGACTACCGAGAGTTGAACAAACTTACCATCAAGAACCGCTACCCACTACCGAGAATCGACGACTTATTTGATCAACTACAAGGCTCATCTGTTTATTCAAAGATTGACTTACGTTTCGGGTATCATCAAATGCGGGTGAAAGAAGATGATATTCCAAAGACTGCTTTTAGAACACGTTACGGTCATTACGAGTTTATGGTCATGCCATTTGGTTTAACTAATGCACCAGCTGTGTTCATGGACCTTATGAACCGAGTGTGTGGACCATACCTTGACAAGTTTGTCATTGTTTTCATTGATGACATACTTATTTACTCAAAGAATGACCAAGAACACGGTGAACATTTGAGAAAGGTGTTAGAAGTATTGAGGAAGGAAGAATTGTACGCTAAGTTTTCAAAGTGTGCATTTTGGTTGGAAGAAGTTCAATTCCTCGGTCACATAGTGAACAAAGAAGGTATTAAGGTGGATCCGGCAAAGATAGAAACTGTTGAAAACTGGGAAACCCCGAAAACTCCGAAACACATACGCCAGTTTTTAGGACTAGCTGGTTACTACAGAAGGTTCATCCAAGACTTTTCCAGAATAGCAAAACCCTTGACTGCATTAACGTATAAAGGGAAGAAATTTGAATGGAATGATGAACAAGAGAAAGCGTTTCAGTTATTGAAGAAAAAGCTAACTACGGCACCTATATTGTCATTGCCTGAAGGGAATGATGATTTTGTGATTTATTATGACGCATCAAAGCAAGGTCTCGGTTGTGTATTAATTCAACGAACGAAGGTGATTGCTTATGCGTCTAGACAATTGAAGATTCACGAACAAAATTATACGACGCATGATTTGGAATTAGGCGCGGTTGTTTTTGCATTAAAGACTTGGAGGCACTACTTATATGGGGTCAAAAGTATTATATATACCGACCACAAAAGTCTTCAACACATATTTAATCAGAAACAACTGAATATGAGGCAGCGTAGGTGGATTGAATTATTGAATGATTACGATTTTGAGATTCGTTACCACCCGGGGAAGGCAAATGTGGTAGCCGATGCCTTGAGCAGGAAGGATAGAGAACCCATTCGAGTAAAATCTATGAATATAATGATTCATAATAACATTACTACTCAAATAAAGGAGGCGCAACAAGGAGTTTTAAAAGAGGGAAATTTAAAGGATGAAATACCCAAAGGATCGGAGAAGCATCTTAATATTCGGGAAGACGGAACCCGGTATAGGGCTGAAAGGATTTGGGTACCAAAATTTGGAGATATGAGAGAAATGGTACTTAGAGAAGCTCATAAAACCAGATACTCAATACATCCTGGAACGGGGAAGATGTACAAGGATCTCAAGAAACATTTTTGGTGGCCGGGTATGAAAGCCGATGTTGCTAAATACGTAGGAGAATGTTTGACGTGTTCTAAGGTCAAAGCTGAGCATCAGAAACCATCAGGTCTACTTCAACAACCCGAAATCCCGGAATGGAAATGGGAAAACATTACCATGGATTTCATCACTAAATTGCCAAGGACTGCAAGTGGTTTTGATACTATTTGGGTAATAGTTGATCGTCTCACCAAATCAGCACACTTCCTACCAATAAGAGAAGATGACAAGATGGAGAAGTTAGCACGACTGTATTTGAAGGAAGTCGTCTCCAGACATGGAATACCAATCTCTATTATCTCTGATAGGGATGGCAGATTTATTTCAAGATTCTGGCAGACATTACAGCAAGCATTAGGAACTCGTCTAGACATGAGTACTGCCTATCATCCACAAACTGATGGGCAGAGCGAAAGGACGATACAAACGCTTGAAGACATGCTACGAGCATGTGTTATTGATTTCGGAAACAGTTGGGATAGACATCTACCGTTAGCAGAATTTTCCTACAACAACAGCTACCATTCAAGCATTGAGATGGCACCGTTTGAAGCACTTTATGGTAGAAAGTGCAGGTCTCCGATTTGTTGGAGTGAGGTGGGGGATAGACAGATTACGGGTCCGGAGATTATACAAGAAACTACCGAGAAGATCATCCAAATTCAACAACGGTTGAAAACCGCCCAAAGTCGACAAAAGAGCTACGCTGACATTAAAAGAAAAGCTATAGAATTTGAAATTGGAGAGATGGTCATACTTAAAGTTGCACCTTGGAAAGGCGTTGTTCGATTTGGTAAACGAGGGAAATTAAATCCAAGGTTTATTTGACCATTCAAGATTATTGATCGTGTCGGACCAGTAGCTTACCGACTTGAGTTACCTCAACAACTCGCGGCTGTACATAACACTTTCCACGTCTCGAATTTGAAGAAATGTTTTGCTAAAGAAGATCTCACTATTCCGTTAGATGAAATCCAAATCAACGAAAAACTTCAATTCATCGAAGAACCCGTCGAAATAATGGATCGTGAGGTTAAAAGACTTAAGCAAAACAAGATACCAATTGTTAAGGTTCGATGGAATGCTCGTAGAGGACCCGAGTTCACCTGGGAGTGTGAAGATCAGATGAAGAAGAAATACCCGCATCTATTTCCAGAAGATTCGTCAACACCTTCAACAGCTTAGAAAATAAGGCGCGTCTTAACTTTTGACATTGCCTTGGTTGAATTCCGGAATTTAAGGAATTTAAAGAAAATCTTGAAGATCTATAAAATCTGATTCTTCGGGATTTATGGAAATTAAGATCTCTTTAATTAAATACGGTGATCTGCCCCGATTACTACGTCTGATATTTCCAGTATAAATTAAGCTCTTCCTTTCCATTATTCTCACCATTCTTATACTTTCTTTCTTAGTTCATACATCCAAAAGATTCTGAAAATGATTAATCCAGTTTTGATCCTTGTCCTCATCCTTACTATCGCAACAATCATTCTCCTTTTCCAACTTCCACCAGAGGAATCTGCTTTCTTCTACTTCGCCCTCGGGATTATAATGTTTTTAATTCTCCCGTGTCTTTATGTTGCGATAAACATTGATATACACGGTTTGTAATTTATGTGTTGTTATCGGACTTTATATTCTCCCTTATATTTCAAAGCTCTATGCTTTTGTTTTCTCTTCCCGACTTCAAGTCAAGCGAATAATGGTCCAGAATTTATAGATATAGAGTTTCGAATGATTATAATGTTCTAAGCATGAAGGAACGTGATAGCACGATTTGATTTTCAAATTTATCAACATCACGGAAGATAGAACCATCAAGAATACATTTTCTTGATTTGTTACGGAGTTAAGTAGGATGAAAGAGTTATGTAACATGGCACATGATGACGTTATGATCTGTGAATCATCACGTTTCATTTAGAAACTCAGCATGACTTACTGTAATATAATCACGTTGATCAAGTGTCATTATATTATACTAACTCATGCATTAGTTCCCATCATTACTACAATAACATTCATATTTTAAGCTTGAAAATTTACAGAATATAGAAACTAACAGTTTCTATATGATGTAATACTGATAGCACGAAAAGATTAATGATTTCAGATAAGAATAGTTATAAAAATATCTCCAGAAATATGGAGGATATTTATAATGAAAGGTACGATAATATCTCAGAATATCTAAGATCATAGGATGATAGAAACTATTGTCTGCAAGGGTTTAGAGTAAGGAGCAAGTTATTCACTATAGACTTTAGCAGACATTGAATTATTTGGATTCTTTGAAGTCAAACTTATTCTTTGTGATTTATCCACGGCTTTCTTCATAGTTTCGCATAATCTGCTTTTCGGCACTATATTTTCTATTGAATGTTTCCAATATATTGATACACAGGAAGCACGAAGAGGTATATAATTTCGGACGAGAATATTTATGAAAATATCCTCAGAAATATCAAAGATATTGATGATGATATTTTGGAATTTCTAAGTTCGACGGTTGATGGAGAAAGATTTTCCGCAAGATTTTAACATGACTTCGGAGCAAGATATTCTCTAAAGATTTCAACGGATCCAGAATTACCTGAATCCTTTGAATATAGGATTTGGTCCTTGTATTTGTCCTTGGTCTCCTTCATGGGTAACTCAATCTGTTTTTCAATACCCAATTTTCTATCGAGCGTTCCTAACACTCCTTTCTTTATCATCAAACTTTTGTCCGTTTAGACCATCTACCATTTTTCTGTTTCCTCTGCATTTAATGCTATGATATCTGAATCATCGGTTATTAATCCGAGGTGGTTTCAGGAGAATTGTGTTTTTAGATGATTAAACGCTGATGGTAATATGATGGAATATGAAAGGTTACCTGGTAACAATAAAAGAGCACGCGTATATATAAACGTTATAATAAGGTTGTTTCGTACGAAAAGTCGAAGTTGACTTGTTGGAGCTGTGACAAAATTGGCTAATTTTGAAAAGGGATCGCAAAGTTGTTTTTGTTAATAAATGCCAAAGGATCTGACGCGGCTACGTTCATAACATCATTCGATTCATACATATAAAGCTATCTTATTCGAAGGTTTAAACTTGTAATCACTAGAACATAGTTTAGTTAATTCTAAACTTGTTCGCAAACAAAAGTTAATCCTTCTAACTTGACTTTTAAAATCAACTAAACACATGTTCTATATCTATATGATATGCTAACTTAATGATTTAAAACCTGGAAACACGAAAAACACCGTAAAACCGGATTTACGCCTCATATTCAGTTGTTTCTGATTAAATATGTGTTGAAGACTTTTGTGGTCGGTATATATAATACTTTTGACCCCATATAAGTAGTGCCTCCAAGTCTTTAATGCAAAAACAACCGCGCCTAATTCCAAATCATGCGTCGTATAATTTTGTTCGTGAATCTTCACTTGTCTAGACGCATAAGCAATCACCTTCGTTCGTTGCATTAATACACAACCGAGACCTTGCTTTGATGCATCACAATAAATCACAAAATCATCATTCCCTTCAGGCAATGACAATATAGGTGCCGTAGTTAGCTTTTTCTTCAATAACTGAAACGCTTTCTCTTGTTCATCATTCCATTCAAATTTCTTCCCTTTATGCGTTAATGCAGTCAAGGGTTTTGCTATTCTGGAAAAGTCTTGGATGAACCTTCTGTAGTAACCAGCTAGTCCTAAAAACTGGCGTATGTGTTTCGGAGTTTTCGGGGTTTCCCACTTTTCAACAGTTTCTATCTTTGCCGGATCCACCTTAATACCTTCTTTGTTCACTATGTGACCGAGGAATTGAACTTCCAATCTTGTAAGGTGATCATCCAACCTCAAGAAATCTTTGTTTCTTACAGTAGGTTATCATTCTAATACAAGGTAATAATCATATTCAAACTTTGGTTCAATTTCTATAACTATAACAATCTTATTTCAAGTGATGATCTTACTTGAACTTGTTTTCGTGTCATGATTTTGCTTCAAGAACTTTGAGCCATCCAAGGATCCATTGAAGCTAGATCCATTTTTCTCTTTTCCAGTAGGTTCATCCAAGGAACTTAAGGTAGTAATGATGTTCATAACATCATTCGATTCATACATATAAAGCTATCTTATTCGAAGGTTTAAACTTGTAATCACTAGAACATAGTTTAGTTAATTCTAAACTTGTTCGCAAACAAAAGTTAATCCTTCTAACTTGACTTTTAAAATCAACTAAACACATGTTCTATATCTATATGATATGCTAACTTAATGATTTAAAACCTGGAAACACGAAAAACACCGTAAAACCGGATTTACGCCGTCGTAGTAACACCGCGGGCTGTTTTGGGTTAGTTAATTAAAAACTATGATAAACTTTGATTTAAAAGTTGTTATTCTGAGAAAATGATTTTTATTATGAACATGAAACTATATCCAAAAATTATGGTTAAACTCAAAGTGGAAGTATGTTTTCTAAAATGGTCATCTAGACGTCGTTCTTTCGACTGAAATGACTACCTTTACAAAAACGACTTGTAACTTATTTTTCCGACTAGAAACCTATACTTTTTTTGTTTAGATTCATAAAATAGAGTTCAATATGAAACCATAGCAATTTGATTCACTCAAAACGGATTTAAAATGAAGAAGTTATGGGTAAAACAAGATTGGATAATTTTTCTCATTTTAGCTACGTGAAAATTGGTAACAAATCTATTCCAACCATAACTTAATCAACTTGTATTATATATTATGTAATCTTGAGATACCATAGACACGTATACAATGTTTCGACCTATCATGTCGACACATCTATATATATTTCGGAACAACCATAGACACTCTATATGTGAATGTTGGAGTTAGCTATACAGGGTTGAGGTTGATTCCAAAATATATATAGTTTGAGTTGTGATCAATACTGAGATACGTATACACTGGGTCGTGGATTGATTCAAGATAATATTTATCGATTTATTTCTGTACATCTAACTGTGGACAACTAGTTGTAGGTTACTAACGAGGACAGCTGACTTAATAAACTTAAAACATCAAAATATATTAAAAGTGTTGTAAATATATTTTGAACATACTTTGATATATATGTATATATTGTTATAGGTTCGTGAATCAACCAGTGGCCAAGTCTTACTTCCCGACGAAGTAAAAATCTGTGAAAGTGAGTTATAGTCCCACTTTTAAAATCTAATATTTTTGGGATGAGAATACATGCAGGTTTTATAAATGATTTACAAAATAGACACAAGTACGTGAAACTACATTCTATGGTTGAATTATCGAAATCGAATATGCCCCTTTTTATTAAGTCTGGTAATCTAAGAATTAGGGAACAGACACCCTAATTGACGCGAATCCTAAAGATAGATCTATTGGGCCTAACAAACCCCATCCAAAGTACCGGATGCTTTAGTACTTCGAAATTTATATCATATCCGAAGGGTGTCCCGGAATGATGGGGATATTCTTATATATGCATCTTGTTATTGTCGGTTAAGAGATTAATATATCACATAATATTCATATGTTAAAAATATATAGTTTCCAACAAAAATGTTAAGCAATCATTTTTAAAGAAAACACGGTCGAATTTATTATGATAGATGTCTACCTCTAGAACAAGTCCCATTGACTCACCTAATAATAATGAAGAGTCAAATGTAAATTGGAATGATTTGTGGACTGATTCACAAGTTCCCGAAGAGGAACCGGAAGAAGAGTCGGAACCGGAAGAAGAATCGGAACCGGAAGAAGAATCGGAACCGGATGAAGAAATAGAACCGGTGGGGGAAATAATAAAACGGTTAAGTAAAAGAAAATCCTCAACCAACCGACCAAAGTTAATTATGGTCAATGGTGTTTCCGCCAAGGAAGCAAAATATTGGGAGGATTACCAATTCTCCGATGAATCGGATTCCGACGAGAATTCCGATGATGTTATAGAAATTACCCCAACTGAATTTAAAAAGGCAAAAGAAAATAATAAGGGAAAGGGCATAAAAATAAAGAAATCTAATTCCAACCCCGATGAACTTTATATGTATCGTCAACCCCCGAAGTCCTTAAGTTGTAACAATGACCCGGGAACCTCTAAACCACCAGGTTTTTCTAAACCAATGTGGACAACGACGGCTCGTATTAGGGGAACATCATATATCCCTAGAAACTTGGCAAAACGAACCAAAACCGAAGAAGAAGAAACGAGCGAGTCGGAATAAGATAGTTGTATTCGTGTGGTGTAATATATGGAATATAGTGTTCTTATGCTTTATGATATATGTAAAAATTGCTTGTATTAATAAGTATTTTTTTTATGAATCTAACTCTTGTCTATTTTACAGTTTAAAAACACAAAATGGATAGACAACCCAATATTTTAAGAGACCTACCCGGAAACATGATTGATGAAATCTTGTCTAGAGTCGGCCAGAATTCTTCGGCACAACTATTTAAGGCGAGATCAGTTTGTAAGACATTCGAAGAACGTTCCAAGAATGTCTTGGTTTATAAGAGACTTTCGTTTGAAAGATGGGGGATATCACATTGGGAAACCCATAAGTTACGATGTGTTTACTTTGACGCATATATTGCGGGGAACCCAAATGCTATTTTACGCAACGGGTTAAGAAATTATTTTGACTCAATATATCCGAATATTGGACTTCGTGATTTAGAAAAAGCGGCTAACATGCAACATAAAGAAGCATGTTATGCTTACGGATTAGTAATGTTCGCTTCTCACCAAAGTGAGAACAAGAACATCGGGCTACAACTATTAAACAAAACGTTTCCACAAGTGACGGAGTCGGTAATTAGGGTAAGAAATGAGGTTTTTAGATTATTACGGGACTGTTGGACATTACGTAACCCTCGTCCCTTTGATGACGTTACAACACGCTGTCTTATCAACGGCCATAACGGTTATGTTGCACAAGACCAAGGATGGGAAGTAGTCCTAGTAAAACCAGAATGCATGACTTGTTTCTGGACGTATGAATTACGTGTCTTTATTGCCTTTGCTGAACGACTTGTGTACTAGCTAGAATTGTTTTCACAACTATCTTGTATCAAAGTTATTGTGTGCTATATTTCATGCTTTATGTAAAATAAGCGGTATTGTAAGTTTGTAAAATATTGTATAAAAGTTTGAACGCGAAATATTATTATAATCAGTTTTTCATATAGAATTGTAGTAGTTGAATTGTATATTAGCTACTAAGTATGAACTTAACGGGTAGGTACTACCCGAATTTAAACTTATAAAACGCTAATATGAAGAAAAAGCTTTTATAAATGAGTTCATATTATGCTACGAAATACTATTAACTACTCTTAATATTCTGTATGATTAACTTGTTCCATTTAACTATTTTGAAGGAAATGGCACCGACTACTCGACACACCGTGAATATGAATGAAGAGGAATTCCGTACTTTTCTAGCTTCAAACATAGCCGCAGTACAGGCTGCGCTACATACCAACAATAACCTTGGATCTAGCAGTACAGGAAATCGTGTAGGATGCACCTACAAAGAATTCACTGCCTGCAAACCTTTGGAATTTGATGGAACCGAAGGACCGATCGGATTGAAACGGTGGACCGAGAAGGTTGAATCGGTGTTTGCCATAAGTAAGTGTACTGAAGAGGACAAAGTGAAGTACGCTACGCATACCTTCACAGGTTCTGCGTTAACATGGTGGAATACCTATCTAGAGCAAGTGGGACAAGATGATGCGTACGCACTACCGTGGTCAGCATTCAAGCACTTGATGAACGAGAAGTACCGTCCCAGAACCGAGGTCAATAAGCTCAAGACAGAACTTAGAGGGTTACGAACCCAAGGATTTGATATTACCACGTACGAAAGACGATTCACAGAATTGTGCCTATTGTGTCCGGGAGCATTCGAAGATGAGGAAGAGAAGATCGACGCGTTTGTGAAAGGATTACCGGAAAGAATCCAAGAAGATATAAGTTCACACGAGCCCGCCTCCATACAACAGGCATGTAGAATGGCTCACAAACTAGTAAACCAGATTGAAGAAAGAATTAAAGAACAGACTGCTGAAGAGGCCAATGTGAAGCAAGTCAAAAGAAAGAGGGAGGAAAACGGTGATAAGAATCACCAATACAACAACAACAGCAATTACAACAATAATCGCAACAATTATCCCAACAATCGCAACATCAATCGCAACTACAACAAACGGCCCAACAACAACAACAACAACAACAACAGCAACTACAACAATCATCCCAACAACAATAATAACCGCAACAACAACAATAATCAGAAGCAACTATGCCAAAGGTGTGAAAAGAATCACTCGGGGTTCTGCACCAAATTTTGTAACAAGTGTAAAAGAAATGGTCATAGCGCGGCGAAGTGTGAGGTCTACGGACCAGGGGTTAATAGAACGAAAGGAACAAATGGTGTCGGAACGAGTAATGGCGGAGCAAGTAGTGTCGGAGCAAGTTATGCCAATGTAGTTTGTTATAAATGTGGAAAACCAGGCCACATTATTAGAAATTGCCCGAACCAGGAGAACACGAATGGACAAGGCCGTGGAAGAGTTTTCAATATTAATTAGGTAGAGGCACAGGAAGACCCGGAGCTTGTTACGGGTACGTTTCTTATTGACAATAAATCTGCTTACGTTTTATTTGATTCGGGTGCGGATAGAAGCTATATGAGTAGAGATTTTTGTGCTAAATTAAGTTGTCCATTGACGCCTTTGGATAGTAAATTTTTACTCGAATTAGCAAATGGTAAATTAATTTCAGCAGATAATATATGTCGGAATCGAGAAATTAAACTGGTTAGCGAAACATTTAAGATTGATTTGATACCAGTAGAGTTAGGGAGTTTTGATGTGATAATCGGTATGGACTGGTTGAAAGAAGTGAAAGCGGAGATCGTTTGTTACAAAAATGCAATTCGCATTATACGAGAAAAAGGAAAACCCTTAATGGTGTACGGAGAAAAGGGCAACACGAAGCTACATCTTATTAGTAATTTGAAGGCACAAAAACTAATAAGAAAAGGTTGCTATGCTGTTCTAGCACACGTCGAGAAAGTACAAACTGAAGAAAAGAGCATCAATGATGTTCCCATTGCAAAAGAATTTCCCGATGTATTTCTGAAAGAATTACCGGGATTACCCCCACATCGATCCGTTGAATTTCAAATAGATCTTGTACCAGGAGCTGCACCAATAGCTCGTGCTCCTTACAGACTCGCACCCAGCGAGATGAAAGAACTGCAAAGCCAATTACAAGAACTTTTAGAGCGTGGTTTCATTCGACCAAGCACATCACCGTGGGGAGCTCCTGTTTTGTTTGTCAAGAAGAAAGATGGTACATTCAGGTTGTGTATCGACTACCGAGAGTTGAACAAACTTACCATCAAGAACCGCTACCCACTACCGAGAATCGACGACTTATTTGATCAACTACAAGGCTCGTCTGTTTATTCAAAGATTGACTTACGTTCCGGGTATCATCAAATGCGGGTGAAAGAAGATGATATTCCAAAGACTGCTTTCAGAACACGTTACGGTCATTACGAGTTTATGGTCATGCCGTTTGGTTTAACTAATGCACCAGCTGTGTTCATGGACCTTATGAACCGAGTGTGTGGACCATACCTTGACAAGTTTGTCATTGTTTTCATTGACGACATACTTATTTACTCAAAGAATGACCAAGAACACGGTGAACATTTGAGAAAGGTGTTAGAAGTATTGAGGAAGGAAGAATTGTACGCTAAGTTTTCAAAGTGTGCATTTTGGTTGGAAGAAGTTCAATTCCTCGGTCACATAGTGAACAAAGAAGGTATTAAGGTGGATCCGGCAAAGATAGAAACTGTTGAAAAGTGGGAAACCCCGAAAACTCCGAAACACATACGCCAGTTTTTAGGACTAGCTGGTTACTACAGAAGGTTCATCCAAGACTTTTCCAGAATAGCAAAACCCTTGACTGCATTAACGCATAAAGGGAAGAAATTTGAATGGAATGATGAACAAGAGAAAGCGTTTCAGTTATTGAAGAAAAAGCTAACTACGGCACCTATATTGTCATTGCCTGAAGGGAATGATGATTTTGTGATTTATTGTGACGCATCAAAGCAAGGTCTCGGTTGTGTATTAATGCAACGAACGAAGGTGATTGCTTATGCGTCTAGACAATTGAAGATTCACGAACAAAATTATACGACGCATGATTTGGAATTAGGCGCGGTTGTTTTTGCATTAAAGACTTGGAGGCACTACTTATATGGGGTCAAAAGTATTATATATACCGACCACAAAAGTCTTCAACACATATTTAATCAGAAACAACTGAATATGAGGCAGCGTAGGTGGATTGAATTATTGAATGATTACGATTTTGAGATTCGTTACCACCCGGGGAAGGCAAATGTGGTAGCCGATGCCTTGAGCAGGAAGGATAGAGAACCCATTCGAGTAAAATCTATGAATATAATGATTCATAATAACATTACTACTCAAATAAAGGAGGCGCAACAAAGAGTTTTAAAAGAGGGAAATTTAAAGGATGAAATACCCAAAGGATCGGAGAAGCATCTTAATATTCGGGAAGACGGAACCCGGTATAGGGCTGAAAGGATTTGGGTACCAAAATTTGGAGATATGAGAGAAATGGTACTTAGAGAAGCTCATAAAACCAGATACTCAATACATCCTGGAACGGGGAAGATGTACAAGGATCTCAAGAAACATTTTTGGTGGCCGGGTATGAAAGCCGATGTTGCTATATACGTAGGAGAATGTTTGACGTGTTCTAAGGTCAAAGCTGAGCATCAGAAACCATCAGGTCTACTTCAACAACCCGAAATCCCGAAATGGAAATGGGAAAACATTACCATGGATTTCATCACTAAATTGCCAAGGACTGCAAGTGGTTTTGATACTATTTGGGTAATAGTTGATCGTCTCACCAAATCAGCACACTTCCTACCAATAAGAGAAGATGACAAGATGGAGAAGTTAGCACGACTGTATTTGAAGGAAGTCATCTCCAGACATGGAATACCAATCTCTATTATCTCTGATAGGGATGGCAGATTTATTTCAAGATTCTGGCAGACATTACAGCAAGCATTAGGAACTCGTCTAGACATGAGTACTGCCTATCATCCACAAACTGATGGGCAGAGCGAAAGGACGATACAAACGCTTGAAGACATGCTACGAGCATGTGTTATTGATTTCGGAAACAGTTGGGATCGACATCTACCGTTAGCAGAATTTTCCTACAACAACAGCTACCATTCAAGCATTGAGATGGCGCCGTTTGAAGCACTTTATGGTAGAAAGTGCAGGTCTCCGATTTGTTGGAGTGAAGTGGGGGATAGACAGATTACGGGTCCGGAGATTATACAAGAAACTACCGAGAAGATCATCCAAATTCAACAACGGTTGAAAACCGCCCAAAGTCGACAAAAGAGCTACGCTGACATTAAAAGAAAAGATATAGAATTTGAAATTGGAGAGATGGTCATGCTTAAAGTTTCACCTTGGAAAGGCGTTGTTCGATTTGGTAAACGAGGGAAATTAAATCCAAGGTATATTGGACCATTCAAGATTATTGATCGTGTCGGACCAGTAGCTTACCGACTTGAGTTACCTCAACAACTCGCGGCTGTACATAACACTTTCCACGTCTCGAATTTAAAGAAATGTTTTGCTAAAGAAGATCTCACTATTCCGTTAGATGAAATCCAAATCAACGAAAAACTTCAATTCATCGAAGAACCCGTCGAAATAATGGATCGTGAGGTTAAAAGACTTAAGCAAAACAAGATACCAATTGTTAAGGTTCGATGGAATGCTCGTAGAGGACCCGAGTTCACCTGGGAGCGTGAAGATCAGATGAAGAAGAAATACCCGCATCTATTTCCAGAAGATTCGTCAACACCTTCAACAGCTTAAAATTTCGGGACGAAATTTATTTAACGGGTAGGTACTGTAGTGACCCGAACTTTTCCATGTTTATATATATTAATTGAGATTGATATTTACATGATTAAATGTTTCCAACATGTTAAGCAATCAAACTTGTTAAGACTTGATTAATTGAAATATGTTTCATATAGACAATTGACCACCCAAGTTGATCGGTGATTCACGAACGTTAAAACTTGTAAAAACTATATGATGACATATATATGGATATATATATATATAGTTAACATGATACTATGATAAGAAAACATATCATAAAGTATATTAACAATGAACTACATATGTAAAAACAAGACTACTAACTTAATGATTTTTAAACGAGACATATATGTAACGATTATCGTTGTAAAGACATTTAATGTATATATATCATATTAAGAGATATTCATACATGATAATATCATGATAATATAATAATTTAAAATCTCATTTGATATTATAAACATTGGGTTAACAATATTTAACAAGATCGTTAACCTAAAGGTTTCAAAACAACACTTACATGTAACGACTAACGATGACTTAACGACTCAGTTAAAATGTATATACATGTAGTGTTTTAATATGTATTTATACACTTTTGAAAGACTTCAATACACTTATCAAAATACTTCTACTTAACAAAAATGCTTACAATTACATTCTCGTTCAGTTTCATCAACAATTCTACTCGTATGCACCCGTATTCGTACTCGTACAATACACAGCTTTTAGATGTATGTACTATTGGTATATACACTCCAATGATCAGCTCTTAGCAGCCCATGTGAGTCACCTAACACATGTGGGAACCATCATTTGGCAACTAGCATGAAATATCTCATAAGATTACAAAAATATGAGTAATCATTCATGACTTATTTACATGAAAACAAAATTACATATCCTTTATATCTAATCCATACACCAACGACCAAAAACACCTACAAACACTTTCATTCTTCAATTTTCTTCATCTAATTGAACTCTCTCAAGTTCTATCTTCAAGTTCTAAGTGTTCTTCATAAATTCCAAAAGTTCTAGTTTCATAAAATCAAGAATACTTTCAAGTTTGCTAGCTCACTTCCAATCTTGTAAGGTGATCATCCAACCTCAAGAAATCTTTGTTTCTTACAGTAGGTTATCATTCTAATACAAGGTAATAATCATATTCAAACTTTGGTTCAATTTCTATAACTATAACAATCTTATTTCAAGTGATGATCTTACTTGAACTTGTTTTCGTGTCATGATTTTGCTTCAAGAACTTTGAGCCATCCAAGGATCCATTGAAGCTAGATCCATTTTTCTCTTTTCCAGTAGGTTCATCCAAGGAACTTAAGGTAGTAATGATGTTCATAACATCATTCGATTCATACATATAAAGCTATCTTATTCGAAGGTTTAAACTTGTAATCACTAGAACATAGTTTAGTTAATTCTAAACTTGTTCGCAAACAAAAGTTAATCCTTCTAACTTGACTTTTAAAATCAACTAAACACATGTTCTATATCTATATGATATGCTAACTTAATGATTTAAAACCTGGAAACACGAAAAACACCGTAAAACCGGATTTACGCCGTCGTAGTAACACCGCGGGCTGTTTTGGGTTAGTTAATTAAAAACTATGATAAACTTTGATTTAAAAGTTGTTATTCTGAGAAAATGATTTTTATTATGAACATGAAACTATATCCAAAAATTATGGTTAAACTCAAAGTGGAAGTATGTTTTCTAAAATGGTCATCTAGACGTCGTTCTTTCGACTGAAATGACTACCTTTACAAAAACAACTTGTAACTTATTTTTCCGACTAGAAACCTATACTTTTTTTGTTTAGATTCATAAAATAGAGTTCAATATGAAACCATAGCAATTTGATTCACTCAAAACGGATTTAAAATGAAAAAGTTATGGGTAAAACAAGATTGGATAATTTTTCTCATTTTAGCTACGTGAAAATTGGTAACAAATCTATTCCAACCATAACTTAATCAACTTGTATTATATATTATGTAATCTTGAGATACCATAGACACGTATACAATGTTTCGACCTATCATGTCGACACATCTATATATATTTCGGAACAACCATAGACACTCTATATGTGAATGTTGGAGTTAGCTATACAGGGTTGAGGTTGATTCCAAAATATATATAGTTTGAGTTGTGATCAATACTGAGATACGTATACACTGGGTCGTGGATTGATTCAAGATAATATTTATCGATTTATTTCTGTACATCTAACTGTGGACAACTAGTTGTAGGTTACTAACGAGGACAGCTGACTTAATAAACTTAAAACATCAAAATATATTAAAAGTGTTGTAAATATATTTTGAACATACTTTGATATATATGTATATATTGTTATAGGTTCGTGAATCAACCAGTGGCCAAGTCTTACTTCCCGACGAAGTAAAAATCTGTGAAAGTGAGTTATAGTCCCACTTTTAAAATCTAATATTTTTGGGATGAGAATACATGCAGGTTTTATAAATGATTTACAAAATAGACACAAGTACGTGAAACTATATTCTATGGTTGAATTATCGAAATCGAATATGCCCCTTTTTATTAAGTCTGGTAATCTAAGAATTAGGGAACAGACACCCTAATTGACGCGAATCCTAAAGATAGATCTATTGGGCCTAACAAACCCCATCCAAAGTACCGGATGCTTTAGTACTTCGAAATTTATATCATATCCGAAGGGTGTCCCGGAATGATGGGGATATTCTTATATATGCATCTTGTTATTTTCGGTTACCAGGTGTTCACCATATGAATGATTTTTATCTCTATGTATGGGATGTGTATTGAAATATGAAATCTTGTGGTCTATTGTTACGATTTGATATATATAGGTTAAACCTATAACTCACCAACATTTTTGTTGACGTTTTAAGCATGTTTATTCTCAGGTGATTATTAAGAGCTTCCGCTGTCGCATACTTAAATAAGGACAAGATTTGGAGTCCATGCTTGTATGATATTGTGTAAAAACTGCATTCAAGAAACTTATTTTGTTGTAACATATTTGTATTGTAAACCATTATGTAATGGTCGTGTGTAAACAGGATATTTTAGATTATCATTATTTGATAATCTACGTAAAGCTTTTTAAACCTTTATTGATGAAATAAAGGTTATGGTTTGTTTAAAAATGAATGCAGTCTTTGAAAAACGTCTCATATAGAGGTCAAAACCTCGCAACGAAATCAATTAATATGGAACGTTTTTAATCAATAAGAACGGGACATTTCAGTTGATACCAACTGAAAGGACCCGTTCATATACATTATAAACGATTCACAATAGTTGATTACATTGCGAGGTATTTGACCTCTATATGATACATTTTACAAACATTGCATTCGTTTTTAAAAGACAATCTTTCTTTACATCGAAAATTGACAGGCATGCATACCATTTCATAATATCCACTATCCAACTATAAATTGATTTAATAATAATCTTTGATGAACTCAATGACTCGAATGCAACGTTCTTCGAAATATGCTATGAAAGACTCCAAGTAATATCTTTAAAATGAGCAAATGCACAGCGGAAGATTTCTTTAACACCTGAGAATAAACATGCTTTAAAGTGTCAACCAAAAGGTTGGTGAGTTCATTAGTTTATCATAATCATTTATTTCCATCATTTTAATAGACCACAAGAATTTCATTTCCAGTTCTCATAAATATACGTCCCATGCATAGAGACAAAAATAATCATTCATATGGTGAACACCTGGTAACCGACATTAACTAGATACATATAAGAATATCCCCTATCATTCCGAGATCCTCCTTCGGACATGATATAAATTTCGAAGTACTAAAGCATCCGGTACTTTGGATGGGGTTTGTTAGGCCCAATAGATCTATCTTTAGGATTCGCGTCAATTAGGGTGTCTGTTCCCTAATTCTTAGATTACCAGACTTTAATAAAAAGGGGCATATTCGATTTCGATAATTCAACCATAGAATGTAGTTTCAATTACTTGTGTCTATTTCGTCAAACATTTATAAAAGCGCATGTATTCTCAGTCCCAAAAATATAAAGGGTAAAAAGGCAAATGAAACTCACCATACTGTATTTCGTAGTAAAAATACATATAACGTCATTGAATAAGTGCAAGGTTGGCCTCGGATTCACGAACCTAAATTAATTATATATATTTATGTGTTGGTCAATATTTGTCTAACAAATTAGGTTAAGTCATAGTGTACCACAATCCTAATGCTCGAGACTAATATGCAAAAGTCAACAAAAGTAAATTTAACTCAAAATAATTTCCAAAAATCTATACATGATTAATATATAGTTTAAATATCGTCATTTTATATTTTTAAATATTTTTAAAAGATTTATTAGAGTAAATAATATAATTTATTTATTAATAAATAAAATTTTATATTAAATTTATATAATAAAATATACTTTTATATATATTAAGTAATAAAATTTATAGGGTTCATTTAATATCATAAAGATAATATGATAGGTATTATTAAAGTAAGTTATTACACGTAGTAAAATATGTTTGTATCACATATTTATTTGATAAAATAATATCTATAATGATAGTAAGTAAAAGTTGTATTATTTTGTAATAATAATTATTATTATAAAAATATCAATATTTATAATTGCTAAGATGACATTATGATAAAACGATAATTCTAATTATGATAACTTTAATATTTACGATAATTTTTAATATTATCTTTAAAATAATAATTCTATTTAAAATAATAATAATAATGATATTTTATAGTAACAATGACATTTCTATTAAAATGATAATTTTTGTTAAAATGATAGTTTTAATACTAACGATACTTTTAATAATAATAGTAATGATAAAAATAATAAGAACGATAATTTTATCTAAATCAATATCTTATAATATTTTAATTTCATCATGATACTCTTACTCATTATTTCCTAATCGTTTCGTTTAATAGCTTTTAATCGTCTTTTATATCGTGTTCATAATAATGATAATAATAGTAATCAAAATAATTAGGTGTTACAAATATTTGTTTTAAATACACTAATATTTATAATGATAGTTACTATAACATTATTAACAATAATACTAATAATTATCTTAATGATAATATAGTAATAATAATAATAAAAATAACAATAACGATTTTTAAATAATGATATATATATTAATAACGATAATAATAATAATAATAATAATAATACTAATAATAATAATAATAATAATAATAATTGGATAATAATAATAATACTAATTATAATTTTAACGATAATAACGATAGTAATAATAAAAAAAAATAACAATTTTTAATGATAAATCCCTTTTATTGATAAAGATAATAATAATCATAATAATAAGATAAAACTAGAACGACGATAATAATAATCATTTTTAATAAAAATATCGAAAATTCAATTGATTATAACTTCTAATCCGTTCATCGAAACCATTCGATATCTAAAGGAAAAGTTCTTAATTTTTCACTAGCTTTCCAAGGACATGCATATCTTATACCTTATCTCAACCGCAAGTGTAACTAATTCAACATTCAACCTAACCTGTCTAAGGGCAATATTAAAAGTACAAGCATGCATAATCCTAAATACTCGAGCACTAGTCAGGGATACACTATTAGTATGTAAAAGTTAAATTATGAGTACTCACGTATCAATATTGAGATTCAATATTGCAGGAAAGGTACGTAGACGCAACGAAAATGATAAACACTATATTGACCTCACGAGCATACCCATGAACCATACTCAATCACCTCCATAGCTATAACCCATAATTTCCTTAATCCTATCCCACTCGAAAAACAATTTCGAAATCACTCGGACTGCACTCCGTCGTAATATTTTATGTATACTAATAATATCTTGAAATAATACGGAGTAAATATATATATATGTAAATCGATTGAGAGAGTTTAGAGAAAAATATTTTCAAGTTTCTATGAAATAATGAAACCTATTGAATTCTATTTATAATAGATTTTTGAATTATTAAAGTGAATTATTAAAGTATGAATTATTAAAGTAAATTATTAAAGTATGAATTATTAAAGTGAATTATTAAAGTATGAATTAATAAAGTGAATTATTAAAGTATGAATTATTAAAGTGAATTATTAAAGTATGAATTATTAAAGTGAATTATTAAAGTTAAAGTAAAGTAAAAATAAAGTAAAGGTAAAGTTTAAGTATAGTAAAAGTATAAAACTAAGTACGTATAATACGCGTATAAATATATATAATATTAATTTAAATCGTTATATATATAAAATAAAATATAAATATCGTTATCTTTATCATACTAGTTAAGTAATGAGTTGTCAAAAGTGGTTCTAGATATTGATAAAAGTTATATACGTTTTAATAATAAAGTTCTTTTTAAACTGAAAACGTTTTTGTACGTTTAAAACTAAATAGATCAATCGAGTCTTTATGAGATTCAATCTTCCACTATCCTTTGCCTAGTTCTCAATGATTGACAATTTGTTCTTATTTATAAATCACTTTACCATTTTTCGAATATTGTTAAAATGGAAAGATTTCTCAAATCAACGTGGGCCTTTCAACAGAGACTTGTAATCATAATTCAATATATCTGATAATTCAATCATTTGATCTTATCTTCTAATTCCATTGATAAACATTTTGAAACAAATACAATCATATAAAGTATTTAATCTAATATTTTGTTTACGTTTCAAGTTATAATATATATACACATATACATATATAATCATATTCGTTTAATGGTTCGTGAATCGTTGGAACTTGGTCGAGGTTGAATGAATGTATGAACATAGTTTAAAATTCAAAACAAGACTACTAACTTAATGATTTTGAAACGAGCCATATATGTAACGTTTATCGTTGTAACGACATTTAATGTATATATATCATATTAAGAGATATTCGTACATCATAATATCATGATAATATAATAATTTAAAATCTCTTTTGTTATTATAAACATTGGGTTAACAACATTTAACAAGATCGTTAACCTAAAGGTTTCAAAACAACACTTACATGTAACGACTAACGATGACTTAACGACTCAGTTAAAATGTATATACATGTAGTGTTTTAATATGTATTTATACACTTTTGAAAGACTTCAATACACTTATCAAAATACTTCTACTTAACAAAAATGCTTACAATTACATTCTCGTTCAGTTTCATCAACAATTCTACTCGTATGCACCCGTATTCGTACTCGTACAATACACAGCTTTTAGAGGTATGTACTATTGGTATATACACTCCAATGATCAGCTCTTAGCAGCCCATGTGAGTCACCTAACACATGTGGGAACCATCATTTGGCAACTAGCATGAAATATCTCATAAGATTACAAAAATATGAGTAATCATTCATGACTTATTTACATGAAAACAAAATTACATATCCTTTATATCTAATCCATACACCAACGACCAAAAACACCTACAAACACTTTCATTCTTCAATTTTCTTCATCTAATTGAACTCTCTCAAGTTCTATCTTCAAGTTCTAAGTGTTCTTCATAAATTCCAAAAGTTCTAGTTTCATAAAATCAAGAATACTTTCAAGTTTGCTAGCTCACTTCCAATCTTGTAAGGTGATCATCCAACCTCAAGAAATCTTTGTTTCTTACAGTAGGTTATCATTCTAATACAAGGTAATAATCATATTCAAACTTTGGTTCAATTTCTATAACTATAACAATCTTATTTCAAGTGATGATCTTACTTGAACTTGTTTTCGTGTCATGATTTTGCTTCAAGAACTTTGAGCCATCCAAGGATCCATTGAAGCTAGATCCATTTTTCTCTTTTCCAGTAGGTTCATCCAAGGAACTTAAGGTAGTAATGATGTTCATAACATCATTCGATTCATACATATAAAGCTATCTTATTCGAAGGTTTAAACTTGTAATCACTAGAACATAGTTTAGTTAATTCTAAACTTGTTCGCAAACAAAAGTTAATCCTTCTAACTTGACTTTTAAAATCAACTAAACACATGTTCTATATCTATATGATATGCTAACTTAATGATTTAAAACCTGGAAACACGAAAAACACCGTAAAACCGGATTTACGCCGTCGTAGTAACACCGCGGGCTGTTTTGGGTTAGTTAATTAAAAACTATGATAAACTTTGATTTAAAAGTTGTTATTCTGAGAAAATGATTTTTATTATGAACATGAAACTATATCCAAAAATTATGGTTAAACTCAAAGTGGAAGTATGTTTTCTAAAATGGTCATCTAGACGTCGTTCTTTCGACTGAAATGACTACCTTTACAAAAACGACTTGTAACTTATTTTTCCGACTATAAACCTATACTTTTTTTGTTTAGATTCATAAAATAGAGTTCAATATGAAACCATAGCAATTTGATTCACTCAAAACGGATTTAAAATGAAGAAGTTATGGGTAAAACAAGATTGGATAATTTTTCTCATTTTAGCTACGTGAAAATTGGTAACAAATCTATTCCAACCATAACTTAATCAACTTGTATTATATATTATGTAATCTTGAGATACCATAGACACGTATACAATGTTTCGACCTATCATGTCGACACATCTATATATATTTCGGAACAACCATAGACACTCTATATGTGAATGTTGGAGTTAGCTATACAGGGTTGAGGTTGATTCCAAAATATATATAGTTTGAGTTGTGATCAATACTGAGATACGTATACACTGGGTCGTGGATTGATTCAAGATAATATTTATCGATTTATTTCTGTACATCTAACTGTGGACAACTAGTTGTAGGTTACTAACGAGGACAGCTGACTTAATAAACTTAAAACATCAAAATATATTAAAAGTGTTGTAAATATATTTTGAACATACTTTGATATATATGTATATATTGTTATAGGTTCGTGAATCAACCAGTGGCCAAGTCTTACTTCCCGACGAAGTAAAAATCTGTGAAAGTGAGTTATAGTCCCACTTTTAAAATCTAATATTTTTGGGATGAGAATACATGCAGGTTTTATAAATGATTTACAAAATAGACACAAGTACGTGAAACTACATTCTATGGTTGAATTATCGAAATCGAATATGCCCCTTTTTATTAAGTCTGGTAATCTAAGAATTAGGGAACAGACACCCTAATTGACGCGAATCCTAAAGATAGATCTATTGGGCCTAACAAACCCCATCCAAAGTACCGGATGCTTTAGTACTTCGAAATTTATATCATATCCGAAGGGTGTCCCGGAATGATGGGGATATTCTTATATATGCATCTTGTTATTGTCGGTTACCAGGTGTTCACCATATGAATGATTTTTATCTCTATGTATGGGATGTGTATTGAAAAATGAAATCTTGTGGTCTATTGTTACGATTTGATATATATAGGTTAAACCTATAACTCACCAACATTTTTGTTGACGTTTTAAGCATGTTTATTCTCAGGTGATTATTAAGAGCTTCCGCTGTCGCATACTTAAATAAGGACAAGATTTGGAGTCCATGCTTGTATGATATTGTGTAAAAACTGCATTCAAGAAACTTATTTTGTTGTAACATATTTGTATTGTAAACCATTATGTAATGGTCGTGTGTAAACAGGATATTTTAGATTATCATTATTTGATAATCTACGTAAAGCTTTTTAAACCTTTATTGATGAAATAAAGGTTATGGTTTGTTTAAAAATGAATGCAGTCTTTGAAAAACGTCTCATATAGAGGTCAAAACCTCGCAACGAAATCAATTAATATGGAACGTTTTTAATCAATAAGAACGGGACATTTCAGCCCCATCCAAAGTACCGGATGCTTTAGTACTTCGAAATTTATATCATATCCGAAGGGTGTCCCGGAATGATGGGGATATTCTTATATATGCATCTTGTTTTTGTCGGTTACCAGGTGTTCACCATATGAATGATTTTTATCTCTATGTATGGGATGTGTATTGAAAAATGAAATCTTGTGGTCTATTGTTACGATTTGATATATATAGGTTAAACCTATAACTCACCAACATTTTTGTTGACGTTTTAAGCATGTTTATTCTCAGGTGATTATTAAGAGCTTCCGCTGTCGCATACTTAAATAAGGACAAGATTTGGAGTCCATGCTTGTATGATATTGTGTAAAAACTGCATTCAAGAAACTTATTTTGTTGTAACATATTTGTATTGTAAACCATTATGTAATGGTCGTGTGTAAACAGGATATTTTAGATTATCATTATTTGATAATCTACGTAAAGCTTTTTAAACCTTTATTGATGAAATAAAGGTTATGGTTTGTTTAAAAATGAATGCAGTCTTTGAAAAACGTCTCATATAGAGGTCAAAACCTCGCAACGAAATCAATTAATATGGAACTTTGTTGACGAGTTATAGGTTTAACCTATATATATCAAATCGTAACAATAGACCACAAGATTTCATATTTCAATACACATCCCATACATAGAGATAAAAATCATTCATATGGTGAACACCTGGTAACCGACAATAACAAGATGCATATATAAGAATATCCCCATCATTCCGGGACACCCTTCGGATATGATATAAATTTCGAAGTACTAAAGCATCCGGTACTTTGGATGGGGTTTGTTAGGCCCAATAGATCTATCTTTAGGATTCGCGTCAATTAGGGTGTCTGTTCCCTAATTCTTAGATTACCAGACTTAATAAAAAGGGGCATATTCGATTTCGATAATTCAACCATAGAATGTAGTTTCACATACTTGTGTCTATTTTGTAAATCATTTATAAAACCTGCATGTATTCTCATCCCAAAAATATTAGATTTTAAAAGTGGGACTATAACTCACTTTCACAGATTTTTACTTCGTCGGGAAGTAAGACTTGGCCACTGTTGATTCACGAACCTATAACAATATATACATATATATTAAAGTATGTTCAAAATATATTTACAACACTTTTAATATATTTTGATGTTTTAAGTTTATTAAGTCAGCTGTCCTCGTTAGTAACCTATAACTAGTTGTCCACAGTTAGATGTACAGAAATAAATCGATAAATATTATCTTGAATCAATCCACGACCCAGTGTATACGTATCTCAGTATTGATCACAACTCAAACTATATATATTTTGGAATCAACCTCAACCCTGTATAGCTAACTCCAACATTCACATATAGAGTGTCTATGGTTGTTCCGAAATATATATAGATGTGTCGACATGATAGGTCGAAACATTGTATACGTGTCTATGGTATCTCAAGATTACATAATATACAATACAAGTTGATTAAGTTATGGTTGGAATAGATTTGTTACCAATTTTCACGTAGCTAAAATGAGAAAAATTATCCAATCTTGTTTTACCCATAACTTCTTCATTTTAAATCCGTTTTGAGTGAATCAAATTGCTATGATTTCATATTGAACTCTATTTTATGAATCTAAACAGAAAAAGTATAGGTTTATAGTCGGAAAAATAAGTTACAAGTCGTTTTTGTAAAGGTAGTCATTTCAGTCGAAAGAACGACGTCTAGATGACCATTTTAGAAAACATACTTCCACTTTGAGTTTAACCATAATTTTTGGATATAGTTTCATGTTCATAATAAAAATCATTTTCTCAGAATAACAACTTTTAAATCAAAGTTTATCATAGTTTTTAATTAACTAACCCAAAACAGCCCGCGGTGTTACTACGACGGCGTAAATCCGGTTTTACGGTGTTTTTCGTGTTTCCAGGTTTTAAATCATTAAGTTAGCATATCATATAGATATAGAACATGTGTTTAGTTGATTTTAAAAGTCAAGTTAGAAGGATTAACTTTTGTTTGCGAACAAGTTTAGAATTAACTAAACTATGTTCTAGTGATTACAAGTTTAAACCTTCGAATAAGATAGCTTTATATGTATGAATCGAATGATGTTATGAACATCATTACTACCTTAATTTCCTTGGATAAACCTACTGGAAAAGAGAAAAATGGATCTAGCTTCAATGGATCCTTGGATGGCTCGAAGTTCTTGAAGCAGAATCATGACACGAAAACAAGTTCAAGTAAGATCATCACTTGAAATAAGATTGTTATAGTTATAGAAATTGAACCAAAGTTTGAATATGATTATTACCTTGTATTAGAATGATAACCTACTGTAAGAAACAAAGATTTCTTGAGGTTGGATGATCACCTTACAAGATTGGAAGTGAGCTAGCAAACTTGAAAGTATTCTTGATTTTATGAAACTAGAACTTTTGGAATTTATGAAGAACACTTAGAACTTGAAGATAGAACTTGAGAGAGATCAATTAGATGAAGAAAATTGAAGAATGAAAGTGTTTGTAGGTGTTTTTGGTCGTTGGTGTATGGATTAGATATAAAGGATATGTAATTTTGTTTTCATGTAAATAAGTCATGAATGATTACTCATATTTTTGTAATTTTATGAGATATTTCATGCTAGTTGCCAAATGATGGTTCCCACATGTGTTAGGTGACTCACATGGGCTGCTAAGAGCTGATCATTGGAGTGTATATACCAATAGTACATACATCTAAAAGCTGTGTATTGTACGAGTACGAATACAGGTGCATACGAGTAGAATTGTTGATGAAACTGAACGAGGATGTAATTGTAAGCATTTTTGTTAAGTAGAAGTATTTTGATAAGTGTATTGAAGTCTTTCAAAAGTGTATAAATACATATTAAAACGCTACATGTATATACATTTTAACTGAGTCGTTAAGTCATCGTTAGTCGTTACATGTAAGTGTTGTTTTGAAACCTTTAGGTTAACGATCTTGTTAAATATTGTTAACCCAATGTTTATAATATCAAATGAGATTTTAAATTATTATATTATCATGATATTATCATGTATGAATATCTCTTAATATGATATATATACATTAAATGTCTTTACAACGATAATCGTTACATATATGTCTCGTTTAAAAATCATTAAGTTAGTAGTCTTGTTTTTACATATGTAGTTCATTGTTAATATACTTTATGATATGTTTTCTTATCATAGTATCATGTTAACTATATATATATATATATCCATATATATGTCATCATATAGTTTTTGTCCTTATTTTATTATGCAACAGCGGAAGCTCTTAATATTCACCTGAGAATAAACATGCTTTAAACGTCAACAAAAATGTTGGTGAGTTATAGGTTTAACCTATATATATCAAATCGTAACAATAGACCACAAGATTTCATATTTCAATACACATCCCTAATGTTTTGTTAATATATATAACTATCTTATATATATTTATATATATAATATAAATAAATATGTATATAAATTTATATAAATGTTAACTGATTAAGTAAATCTTTGTTTCTTACAGTAGGTTATCATTCTAATACAAGGTAATAATCATATTCAAACTTTGGTTCAATTTCTATAACTATAACAATCTTATTTCAAGTGATGATCTTACTTGAACTTGTTTTCGTGTCATGATTCTGCTTCAAGAACTTCGAGCCATCCAAGGATCCATTGAAGCTAGATCCATTTTTCTCTTTTCCAGTAGGTTTATCCAAGGAAATTAAGGTAGTAATGATGTTCATAACATCATTCGATTCATACATATAAAGCTATCTTATTCGAAGGTTTAAACTTGTAATCACTAGAACATAGTTTAGTTAATTCTAAACTTGTTCGCAAACAAAAGTTAATCCTTCTAACTTGACTTTTAAAATCAACTAAACACATGTTCTATATCTATATGATATGCTAACTTAATGATTTAAAACCTGGAAACACGAAAAACACCGTAAAACCGGATTTACGCCGTCGTAGTAACACCGCGGGCTGTTTTGGGTTAGTTAATTAAAAACTATGATAAACTTTGATTTAAAAGTTGTTATTCTGAGAAAATGATTTTTATTATGAACATGAAACTATATCCAAAAATTATGGTTAAACTCAAAGTGGAAGTATGTTTTCTAAAATGGTCATCTAGACGTCGTTCTTTCGACTGAAATGACTACCTTTACAAAAACGACTTGTAACTTATTTTTCCGACTATAAACCTATACTTTTTCTGTTTAGATTCATAAAATAGAGTTCAATATGAAATCATAGCAATTTGATTCACTCAAAACGGATTTAAAATGAAGAAGTTATGGGTAAAACAAGATTGGATAATTTTTCTCATTTTAGCTACGTGAAAATTGGTAACAAATCTATTCCAACCATAACTTAATCAACTTGTATTGTATATTATGTAATCTTGAGATACCATAGACACGTATACAATGTTTCGACCTATCATGTCGACACATCTATATATATTTCGGAACAACCATAGACACTCTATATGTGAATGTTGGAGTTAGCTATACAGGGTTGAGGTTGATTCCAAAATATATATAGTTTGAGTTGTGATCAATACTGAGATACGTATACACTGGGTCGTGGATTGATTCAAGATAATATTTATCGATTTATTTCTGTACATCTAACTGTGGACAACTAGTTATAGGTTACTAACGAGGACAGCTGACTTAATAAACTTAAAACATCAAAATATATTAAAAGTGTTGTAAATATATTTTGAACATACTTTAATATATATGTATATATTGTTATAGGTTCGTGAATCAACAGTGGCCAAGTCTTACTTCCCGACGAAGTAAAAATCTGTGAAAGTGAGTTATAGTCCCACTTTTAAAATCTAATATTTTTGGGATGAGAATACATGCAGGTTTTATAAATGATTTACAAAATAGACACAAGTACGTGAAACTACATTCTATGGTTGAATTATCGAAATCGAATATGCCCCTTTTTATTAAGTCTGGTAATCTAAGAATTAGGGAACAGACACCCTAATTGACGCGAATCCTAAAGATAGATCTATTGGGCCTAACAAACCCCATCCAAAGTACCGGATGCTTTAGTACTTCGAAATTTATATCATATCCGAAGGGTGTCCCGGAATGATGGGGATATTCTTATATATGCATCTTGTTATTGTCGGTTACCAGGTGTTCACCATATGAATGATTTTTATCTCTATGTATGGGATGTGTATTGAAATATGAAATCTTGTGGTCTATTGTTACGATTTGATATATATAGGTTAAACCTATAACTCACCAACATTTTTGTTGACGTTTAAAGCATGTTTATTCTCAGGTGAATATTAAGAGCTTCCGCTGTTGCATAATAAAATAAGGACAAGATTTGGAGTCCATGTTTGTATGATATTGTGTAAAAACTGCATTCAAGAAACTGATTTCGATGTAACATATTTGTATTGTAAACCATTATGTAATGGTCGTGTGTAAACAGGATATTTTAGATTATCATTATTTGATAATCTACGTAAAGCTTTTTAAACCTTTATTTATGAAATAAAGGTTATGGTTTGTTTTAAAAATGAATGCAGTCTTTGAAAAACGTCTCATATAGAGGTCAAAACCTCGCAACGAAATCAATTAATATGGAACGTTTTTAATCAATAAGAACGGGACATTTCAGTTGGTATCCGAGCGTTGGTCTTAGAGAACCAGAAAATTTGCATTAGTGTGTCTTATCGAGTTTGTTAGGATGCATTAGTGAGTCTGGACTTCGACCGTGTTTTCTTTAAAAATGATTGCTTAACATTTTTGTTGGAAACTATATATTTTTAACATATGAATATTATGTGATATATTAATCTCTTAACGTGTTTGATATTATGTGATAGATGTCTACCTCTAGAACAAGTCCCATTGACTCACCTAATAATAATGAAGAGTCAAATGTAAATTGGAATGATTTGTGGACTGATTCACAAGTTCCCGAAGAGGAACCGGAAGAAGAGTCGGAACCGGAAGAAGAATCGGAACCGGAAGAAGAATCAGAACCGGATGAAGAAATAGAACCGGTGGGGGAAATAATAAAACGGTTAAGTAAAAGAAAATCCTCAACCAACCGACCAAAGTTAATTATGGTCAATGGTGTTTCCGCCAAGGAAGCAAAATATTGGGAGGATTACCAATTCTCCGATGAATCAGATTCCGACGAGAATTCCGATGATGTTATAGAAATTACCCCAACTGAATTTAAAAAGGCAAAAGAAAATAATAAGGGAAAGGGCATAAAAATAGAGAAATCTAATTCCAACCCCGATGAACTTTATATGTATCGTCAACCCCCGAAGTCCTTAAGTTGTAACAATGACCCGGGAACCTCTAAACCACCAGGTTTTTCTAAACCAATGTGGACAACGACGGCTCGTATTAGGGGAACATCATATATCCCTAGAAACTTGGCAAAACGAACCAAAACCGAAGAAGAAGAAACGAGCGAGTCGGAATAAGATAGTTTTATTCGTGTGGTGTAATATATGTAATATAGTGTTCTTATGCTTTATGATATATGTAAAAATTGCTTGTATTAATAAGTATTTTTTTATGAAACTAACTCTTGTCTATTTTATAGTTTAAAAACACAAAATGGATAGACAACCTAATATTTTAAGAGACCTACCCGGAGACATGATTGATGAAATCTTGTCTAGAGTCGGCCAGAATTCTTCGGCACAACTATTTAAGGCGAGATCAGTTTGTAAGACATTCGAAGAACGTTCCAAGAATGTCTTGGTTTATAAGAGACTTTCGTTTGAAAGATGGGGGATATCACATTGGGAAACCCATAAGTTACGATGTGTTTACTTTGACGCATATATTGCGGGGAACCCAAATGCTATTTTACGCAACGGGTTAAGAAATTATTTTGACTCAATATATCCGAATATTGGACTTCGTGATTTAGAAAAAGCGGCTAACATGCAACATAAAGAAGCATGTTATGCTTACGGATTAGTAATGTTCGCTTCTCACCAAAGTGAGAACAAGAACATCGGGCTACAACTATTAAACAAAACGTTTCCACAAGTGACGGAGTCGGTAATTAGGATAAGAAATGAGGTTTTTAGATTATTACGGGACTGTTGGACATTACGTAACCCTCGTCCCTTTGATGACGTTACAACACGCTGTCTTATCAACGACCATAACGGTTATGTTGCACAAGACCAAGGATGGGAAGTAGTCCTAGTAAAACCAGAATGCATGACTTGTTTCTGGACGTATGAATTACGTGTCTTTATTGCCTTTGCTGAACGACTTGTGTACTAGCTAGAATTGTCTTCACAACTATCTTGTATCAAAGTTATTGTGTGCTATATTTCATGCTTTATGTAAAATAAGCGGTATTGTAAGTTTGTAAAATATTGTATAAAAGTTTGAACGCAAAATATTATTACAATCAGTTTTTCATATAGAATTGTAGTAGTTGAATTGTATATTAGCTACTAAGTATGAACTTAACGGGTAGGTACGACCCGAATTTAAACTTATAAAACGCTAATATGAAGAAAAAGCTTTTATAAATGAGTTCATATTATGCTACGAAATACTATTAACTACTCTTAATATTCTGTATGATTAACTTGTTCCATTTAACTATTTTGAAGGAAATGGCACCGACTACTCGACACACCGTGAATATGAATGAAGAGGAATTCCGTACTTTTCTAGCTTCAAACATAGCCGCAGTACAGGCTGCGCTACATACCAACAATAACCTTGGATCTAGCAGTACAGGAAATCGTGTAGGATGCACCTACAAAGAATTCACTGCCTGCAAACCTTTGGAATTTGATGGAACCGAAGGACCGATCGGATTGAAACGGTGGACCGAGAAGGTTGAATCGGTGTTTGCCATAAGTAAGTGTACTGAAGAGGACAAAGTGAAGTACGCTACGCATACCTTCACAGGTTCTGCGTTAACATGGTGGAATACCTATCTAGAGCAAGTGGGACAAGATGATGCGTACGCACTACCGTGGTCAGCATTCAAGCACTTGATGAACGAGAAGTACCGTCCCAGAACCGAGGTCAATAAGCTCAAGACAGAACTTAGAGGGTTACGAACCCAAGGATTTGATATTACCACGTACGAAAGACGATTCACAGAATTGTGCCTATTGTGTCCGGGAGCATTCGAAGATGAGGAAGAGAAGATCGACGCGTTTGTGAAAGGATTACCGGAAAGAATCCAAGAAGATATAAGTTCACACGAGCCCGCCTCCATACAACAGGCATGTAGAATGGCTCACAAACTAGTGAACCAGATTGAAGAAAGAATTAAAGAACAGACTGCTGAAGAGGCCAATGTGAAGCAAGTCAAAAGAAAGTGGGAGGAAAACGGTGATAAGAATCACCAATACAACAACAACAGCAATTACAACAATAATCGCAACAATTATCCCAACAATCGCAACATCAATCGCAACTACAACAAACGGCTCAACAACAACAACAACAACAACAACAACTACAACAATCATCCCAACAACAATAATAACCGCAACAACAACAACAATCAGAAGCAGCTATGCCAAAGGTGTGAAAAGAATCACTCGGGGTTCTGCACCAAATTTTGCAACAAGTGTAAAAGAAATGGTCATAGCGCGGCGAAGTGTGAGGTCTACGGACCAGGGGTTAATAGAACGAAAGGAACAAATGGTGTCGGAACGAGTAATGGCGGAGCAAGTAGTGTCGGAGCAAGTTATGCCAATGTAGTTTGTTATAAATGTGGAAAACCAGGCCACATTATTAGAAATTGCCCGAACCAGGAGAACACGAATGGACAAGGCCGTGGAAGAGTTTTCAATATTAATGCGGTAGAGGCACAGGAAGACCCGGAGCTTGTTACGGGTACGTTTCTTATTGACAATAAATCTGCTTACGTTTTATTTGATTCGGGTGCGGATAGAAGCTATATGAGTAGAGATTTTTGTGCTAAATTAAGTTGTCCATTGACGCCTTTGGATAGTAAATTTTTACTAGAATTAGCAAATGGTAAATTAATTTCAGCAGATAATATATGTCGGAATCGAGAAATTAAACTGGTTAGCGAAACATTTAAGATTGATTTGATACCAGTAGAGTTAGGGAGTTTTGATGTGATAATCGGTATGGACTGGTTGAAAGAAGTGAAAGCGGAGATCGTTTGTTACAAAAATGCAATTCGCATTATACGAGAAAAAGGAAAACCCTTAATGGTGTACGGAGAAAAGGGCAACACGAAGCTACATCTTATTAGTAATTTGAAGGCACAAAAACTAATAAGAAAATGTTGCTATGCTGTTCTAGCACACGTCGAGAAAGTACAAACTGAAGAAAAGAGCATCAATGATGTTCCCATTGCAAAAGAATTTCCCGATGTATTTCCGAAAGAATTACCGGGATTACCCCCACATCGATCCGTTGAATTTCAAATAGATCTTGTACCAGGAGCTGCACCAATAGCTCGTGCTCCTTACAGACTCGCACCCAGCGAGATGAAAGAACTGCAAAGCCAATTACAAGAACTTTTAGAGCGTGGTTTCATTCGACCAAGCACATCACCGTGGGGAGCTCCTGTTTTGTTTGTCAAGAAGAAAGATGGTACATTCAGGTTGTGTATCGACTACCGAGAGTTGAACAAACTTACCATCAAGAACCGCTACCCACTACCGAGAATCGACGACTTATTTGATCAACTACAAGGCTCGTCTGTTTATTCAAAGATTGACTTACGTTCCGGGTATCATCAAATGCGGGTGAAAGAAGATGATATTCCAAAGACTGCTTTCAGAACACGTTACGGTCATTACGAGTTTATGGTCATGCCGTTTGGTTTAACTAATGCACCAGCTGTGTTCATGGACCTTATGAACCGAGTGTGTGGACCATACCTTGACAAGTTTGTCATTGTTTTCATTGACGACATACTTATTTACTCAAAGAATGACCAAGAACACGGTGAACATTTGAGAAAGGTGTTAGAAGTATTGAGGAAGGAAGAATTATACGCTAAGTTTTCAAAGTGTGCATTTTGGTTGGAATAAGTTCAATTCCTCGGTCACATAGTGAACAAAGAAGGTATTAAGGTGGATCCGGCAAAGATAGAAACTGTTGAAAAGTGGGAAACCCCGAAAACTCCGAAACACATACGCCAGTTTTTAGGACTAGCTGGTTACTACAGAAGGTTCATCCAAGACTTTTCCAGAATAGCAAAACCCTTGACTGCATTAACGCATAAAGGGAAGAAATTTGAATGGAATGATGAACAAGAGAAAGCGTTTCAGTTATTGAAGAAAAAGCTAACTACGGCACCTATATTGTCATTGCCTGAAGGGAATGATGATTTTGTGATTTATTGTGATGCATCAAAGCAAGGTCTCGGTTGTGTATTAATGCAACGAACGAAGGTGATTGCTTATGCGTCTAGACAATTGAAGATTCACGAACAAAATTATACGACGCATGATTTGGAATTAGGCGCGGTTGTTTTTGCATTAAAGACTTGGAGGCACGACTTATATGGGGTCAAAAGTATTATATATACCGACCACAAAAGTCTTCAACACATATTTAATCAGAAACAACTGAATATGAGGCAGCGTAGGTGGATTGAATTATTGAATGATTACGACTTTGAGATTCGTTACCACCCGGGGAAGGCAAATGTGGTAGCCGATGCCTTGAGCAGGAAGGACAGAGAACCCATTCGAGTAAAATCTATGAATATAATGATTCATAATAACATTACTACTCAAATAAAGGAGGCGCAACAAGGAGTTTTAAAAGAGGGAAATTTAAAGGATGAAATACCCAAAGGATCGGAGAAGCATCTTAATATTCGGGAAGACGGAACCCGGTATAGGGCTGAAAGGATTTGGGTACCAAAATTTGGAGATATGAGAGAAATGGTACTTAGAGAAGCTCATAAAACCAGATACTCAATACATCCTGGAACGGGGAAGATGTACAAGGATCTCAAGAAACATTTTTGGTGGCCGGGTATGAAAGCCGATGTTGCTAAATACGTAGGAGAATGTTTGACGTGTTCTAAGGTCAAAGCTGAGCATCAGAAACCATCAGGTCTACTTCAACAACCCGAAATCCCGGAATGGAAATGGGAAAACATTACCATGGATTTCATCACTAAATTGCCAAGGACTGCAAGTGGTTTTGATACTATTTGGGTAATAGTTGATCGTCTCACCAAATCAGCACACTTCCTACCAATAAGAGAAGATGACAAGATGGAGAAGTTAGCACGACTGTATTTGAAGGAAGTCATCTCCAGACATGGAATACCAATCTCTATTATCTCTGATAGGGATGGCAGATTTATTTCAAGATTCTGGCAGACATTACAGCAAGCATTAGGAACTCGTCTAGACATGAGTACTGCCTATCATCCACAAACTGATGGGCAGAGCGAAAGGACGATACAAACGCTTGAAGACATGCTACGAGCATGTGTTATTGATTTCGGAAACAGTTGGGATCGACATCTACCGTTAGCAGAATTTTCCTACAACAACAGCTACCATTCAAGCATTGAGATGGCGCCGTTTGAAGCACTTTATGGTAGAAAGTGCAGGTCTCCGATTTGTTGGAGTGAAGTGGGGGATAGACAGATTACGGGTCCGGAGATTATACAAGAAACTACCGAGAAGATCATCCAAATTCAACAACGGTTGAAAACCGCCCAAAGTCGACAAAAGAGCTACGCTGACATTAAAAGAAAAGATATAGAATTTGAAATTGGAGAGATGGTCATGCTTAAAGTTGCACCTTGGAAAGGCGTTGTTCGATTTGGTAAACGAGGGAAATTAAATCCAAGGTATATTGGACCATTCAAGATTATTGATCGTGTCGGACCAGTAGCTTACCTACTAGAGTTACCTCAACAACTCGCGGCTGTACATAACACTTTCCACGTCTCGAATTTAAAGAAATGTTTTGCTAAAGAAGATCTCACTATTCCGTTAGATGAAATCCAAATCAACGAAAAACTTCAATTCATCGAAGAACCCGTCGAAATAATGGATCGTGAGGTTAAAAGACTTAAGCAAAACAAGATACCAATTGTTAAGGTTCGATGGAATGCTCGTAGAGGACCCGAGTTCACCTGGGAGCGTGAAGATCAGATGAAGAAGAAATACCCGCATCTATTTCCAGAAGATTCGTCAACACCTTCAACAGCTTAAAATTTCGGGACGAAATTTATTTAACGGGTAGGTACTGTAGTGACCCGAACTTTTCCATGTTTATATATATTAATTGAGATTGATATTTACATGATTAAATGTTTCCAACATGTTAAGCAATCAAACTTGTTAAGACTTGATTAATTGAAATATGTTTCATATAGACAATTGACCACCCAAGTTGATCGGTGATTCACGAACGTTAAAACTTGTAAAAACTATATGATGACATATATATGGATATATATATATATAGTTAACATGATACTATGATAAGAAAACATATCATAAAGTATATTAACAATGAACTACATATGTAAAAACAAGACTACTAACTTAATGATTTTTAAACGAGACATATATGTAACGATTATCGTTGTAAAGACATTTAATGTATATATATCATATTAAGAGATATTCATACATGATAATATCATGATAATATAATAATTTAAAATCTCATTTGATATTATAAACATTGGGTTAACAATATTTAACAAGATCGTTAACCTAAAGGTTTCAAAACAACACTTACATGTAACGACTAACGATGACTTAACGACTCAGTTAAAATGTATATACATGTAGCGTTTTAATATGTATTTATACACTTTTGAAAGACTTCAATACACTTATCAAAATACTTCTACTTAACAAAAATGCTTACAATTACATCCTCGTTCAGTTTCATCAACAATTCTACTCGTATGCACCTGTATTCGTACTCGTACAATACACAGCTTTTAGATGTATGTACTATTGGTATATACACTCCAATGATCAGCTCTTAGCAGCCCATGTGAGTCACCTAACACATGTGGGAACCATCATTTGGCAACTAGCATGAAATATCTCATAAAATTACAAAAATATGAGTAATCATTCATGACTTATTTACATGAAAACAAAATTACATATCCTTTATATCTAATCCATACACCAACGACCAAAAACACCTACAAACACTTTCATTCTTCAATTTTCTTCATCTAATTGATCTCTCTCAAGTTCTATCTTCAAGTTCTAAGTGTTCTTCATAAATTCCAAAAGTTCTAGTTTCATAAAATCAAGAATACTTTCAAGTTTGCTAGCTCACTTCCAATCTTGTAAGGTGATCATCCAACCTCAAGAAATCTTTGTTTCTTACAGTAGGTTATCATTCTAATACAAGGTAATAATCATATTCAAACTTTGGTTCAATTTCTATAACTATAACAATCTTATTTCAAGTGATGATCTTACTTGAACTTGTTTTCGTGTCATGATTCTGCTTCAAGAACTTCGAGCCATCCAAGGATCCATTGAAGCTAGATCCATTTTTCTCTTTTCCAGTAGGTTTATCCAAGGAAATTAAGGTAGTAATGATGTTCATAACATCATTCGATTCATACATATAAAGCTATCTTATTCGAAGGTTTAAACTTGTAATCACTAGAACATAGTTTAGTTAATTCTAAACTTGTTCGCAAACAAAAGTTAATCCTTCTAACTTGACTTTTAAAATCAACTAAACACATGTTCTATATCTATATGATATGCTAACTTAATGATTTAAAACCTGGAAACACGAAAAACACCGTAAAACCGGATTTACGCCGTCGTAGTAACACCGCGGGCTGTTTTGGGTTAGTTAATTAAAAACTATGATAAACTTTGATTTAAAAGTTGTTATTCTGAGAAAATGATTTTTATTATGAACATGAAACTATATCCAAAAATTATGGTTAAACTCAAAGTGGAAGTATGTTTTCTAAAATGGTCATCTAGACGTCGTTCTTTCGACTGAAATGACTACCTTTACAAAAACGACTTGTAACTTATTTTTCCGACTATAAACCTATACTTTTTCTGTTTAGATTCATAAAATAGAGTTCAATATGAAATCATAGCAATTTGATTCACTCAAAACGGATTTAAAATGAAGAAGTTATGGGTAAAACAAGATTGGATAATTTTTCTCATTTTAGCTACGTGAAAATTGGTAACAAATCTATTCCAACCATAACTTAATCAACTTGTATTGTATATTATGTAATCTTGAGATACCATAGACACGTATACAATGTTTCGACCTATCATGTCGACACATCTATATATATTTCGGAACAACCATAGACACTCTATATGTGAATGTTGGAGTTAGCTATACAGGGTTGAGGTTGATTCCAAAATATATATAGTTTGAGTTGTGATCAATACTGAGATACGTATACACTGGGTCGTGGATTGATTCAAGATAATATTTATCGATTTATTTCTGTACATCTAACTGTGGACAACTAGTTATAGGTTACTAACGAGGACAGCTGACTTAATAAACTTAAAACATCAAAATATATTAAAAGTGTTGTAAATATATTTTGAACATACTTTAATATATATGTATATATTGTTATAGGTTCGTGAATCAACAGTGGCCAAGTCTTACTTCCCGACGAAGTAAAAATCTGTGAAAGTGAGTTATAGTCCCACTTTTAAAATCTAATATTTTTGGGATGAGAATACATGCAGGTTTTATAAATGATTTACAAAATAGACACAAGTACGTGAAACTACATTCTATGGTTGAATTATCGAAATCGAATATGCCCCTTTTTATTAAGTCTGGTAATCTAAGAATTAGGGAACAGACACCCTAATTGACGCGAATCCTATAGATAGATCTATTGGGCCTAACAAACCCCATCCAAAGTACCGGATGCTTTAGTACTTCGAAATTTATATCATATCCGAAGGGTGTCCCGGAATGATGGGGATATTCTTATATATGCATCTTGTTATTGTCGGTTACCAGGTGTTCACCATATGAATGATTTTTATCTCTATGTATGGGATGTGTTTTGAAATATGAAATCTTGTGGTCTATTGTTACGATTTGATATATATAGGTTAAACCTATAACTCACCAACATTTTTGTTGACGTTTAAAGCATGTTTATTCTCAGGTGAATATTAAGAGCTTCCGCTGTTGCATAATAAAATAAGGACAAGATTTGGAGTCCATGTTTGTATGATATTGTGTAAAAACTGCATTCAAGAAACTGATTTCGATGTAACATATTTGTATTGTAAACCATTATGTAATGGTCGTGTGTAAACAGGATATTTTAGATTATCATTATTTGATAATCTACGTAAAGCTTTTTAAACCTTTATTTATGAAATAAAGGTTATGGTTTGTTTTAAAAATGAATGCAGTCTTTGAAAAACGTGTTTTTGTAAAGGTAGTCATTTCAGTCGAAAGAACGACGTCTAGATGACCATTTTAGAAAACATACTTCCACTTTGAGTTTAACCATAATTTTTGGATATAGTTTCATGTTCATAATAAAAATCATTTTCTCAGAATAACAACTTTTAAATCAAAGTTTATCATAGTTTTTAATTAACTAACCCAAAACAGCCCGCGGTGTTACTACGACGGCGTAAATCCGGTTTTACGGTGTTTTTCGTGTTTCCAGGTTTTAAATCATTAAGTTAGCATATCATATAGATATAGAACATGTGTTTAGTTGATTTTAAAAGTCAAGTTAGAAGGATTAACTTTTGTTTGCGAACAAGTTTAGAATTAACTAAACTATGTTCTAGTGATTACAAGTTTAAACCTTCGAATAAGATAGCTTTATATGTATGAATCGAATGATGTTATGAACATCATTACTACCTTAAGTTCCTTGGATGAACCTACTGGAAAAGAGAAAAATGGATCTAGCTTCAATGGATCCTTGGATGGCTCAAAGTTCTTGAAGCAAAATCATGACACGAAAACAAGTTCAAGTAAGATCATCACTTGAAATAAGATTGTTATAGTTATATAAATTGAACCAAAGTTTGAATATGATTATTACCTTGTATTAGAATGATAACCTACTGTAAGAAACAAAGATTTCTTGAGGTTGGATGATCACCTTACAAGATTGGAAGTGAGCTAGCAAACTTGAAAGTATTCTTGATTTTATGAAACTAGAACTTTTGGAATTTATGAAGAACACTTAGAACTTGAAGATAGAACTTGAGAGAGTTCAATTAGATGAAGAAAATTGAAGAATGAAAGTGTTTGTAGGTGTTTTTGGTCGTTGGTGTATGGATTAGATATAAAGGATATGTAATTTTGTTTTCATGTAAATAAGTCATGAATGATTACTCATATTTTTGTAATCTTATGAGATATTTCATGCTAGTTGCCAAATGATGGTTCCCACATGTGTTAGGTGACTCACATGGGCTGCTAAGAGCTGATCATTGGAGTGTATATACCAATAGTACATACATCTAAAAGCTGTGTATTGTACGAGTACGAATACGGGTGCATACGAGTAGAATTGTTGATGAAACTGAACGAGAATGTAATTGTAAGCATTTTTGTTAAGTAGAAGTATTTTGATAAGTGTATTGAAGTCTTTCAAAAGTGTATAAATACATATTAAAACACTACATGTATATACATTTTAACTGAGTCGTTAAGTCATCGTTAGTCGTTACATGTAAGTGTTGTTTTGAAACCTTTAGGTTAACGATCTTGTTAAATGTTGTTAACCCAATGTTTATAATATCAAAAGAGATTTTAAATTATTATATTATCATGATATTATGATGTACAAATATCTCTTAATATGATATATATACATTAAATGTCGTTACAACGATAAACGTTACATATATGTCTCGTTTCAAAATCATTAAGTTAGTAGTCTTGTTTTTACATATTTAGTTCATTGTTAATATAATTAATGATATGTTTACTTATCATAATATCATGTTAACTATATATATAACCATATATATGTCATCATATAGTTTTTTTTACAAGTTTTAACGTTCGTGAATCACCGGTCAACTTGGGTGGTCAATTGTCTATATGAAACCTATTTCAATTAATCAAGTCTTAACAAGTTTGATTGGTTAACATGTTGGAAACATTTAATCATGTAAACATCAATCTCAATTAATATATATAAACATGGAAAAGTTCGGGTCACTACAGTACCTACCCGTTAAATAAATTTCGTCCCGAAATTTTAAGCTGTTGAAGGTGTTGACGAATCTTCTGGAAATAGATGCGGGTATTTCTTCTTCATCTGATCTTCACACTCCCAGGTGAACTCGGGTCCTCTACGAGCATTCCATCGAACCTTAACAATTGGTATCTTGTTTTGCTTAAGTCTTTTAACCTCACGATCCATTATTTCGACGGGTTCTTCGATGAATTGGAGTTTTTCGTTGATTTGGATTTCATCTAACGGAATAGTGAGATCTTCTTTAGCAAAACATTTCTTCAAATTCGAGACGTGGAAAGTGTTATGTACAGCCGCGAGTTGTTGAGGTAACTCAAGTCGGTAAGCTACTGGTCCGACACGATCAATAATCTTGAATGGTCCAATATACCTTGGATTTAATTTCCCTCGTTTACCAAATCGAACAACGCCTTTCCAAGGTGAAACTTTAAGCATGACCATCTCTCCAATTTCAAATTCTATATCTTTTCTTTTAATGTCAGCGTAGCTCTTTTGTCGACTTTGGGCGGTTTTCAACCGTTGTTGAATTTGGATGATCTTCTCGGTAGTTTCTTGTATAATCTCCGGACCCGTAATCTGTCTATCCCCCACCTCACTCCAACAAATCGGAGACCTGCACTTTCTACCATAAAGTGCTTCAAACGGTGCCATCTCAATGCTTGAATGGTAGCTGTTGTTGTAGGAAAATTCTGCTAACGGTAGATGTCTATCCCAACTGTTTCCGAAATCAATAACACATGCTCGTAGCATGTCTTCAAGCGTTTGTATCGTCCTTTCGCTCTGCCCATCAGTTTGTGGATGATAGGCAGTACTCATGTCTAGACGAGTTCCTAATGCTTGCTGTAATGTCTGCCAGAATCTTGAAATAAATCTGCCATCCCTATCAGAGATAATAGAGATTGGTATTCCATGTCTGGAGACGACTTCCTTCAAATACAGTCGTGCTAACTTCTCCATCTTGTCATCTTCTCTTATTGGTAGGAAGTGTGCTGATTTGGTGAGACGATCAACTATTACCCAAATAGTATCAAAACCACTTGCAGTCCTTGGCAATTTAGTGATGAAATCCATGGTAATGTTTTCCCATTTCCATTCCGGGATTTCGGGTTGTTGAAGTAGACCTGATGGTTTCTGATGCTCAGCTTTTACCTTAGAACACGTCAAACATTCTCCTACGTATTTAGCAACATCGGCTTTCATACCCGGCCACCAAAAATGTTTCTTGAGATCCTTGTACATCTTCCCCGTTCCAGGATGTATTGAGTATCTGGTTTTATGAGCTTCTCTAAGTACCATTTCTCTCATATCTCCAAATTTTGGTACCCAAATCCTTTCAGCCCTATACCGGGTTCCGTCTTCCCGAATATTAAGATGCTTCTCCGATCCTTTGGGTATTTCATCCTTTAAATTTCCCTCTTTTAAAACTCCTTGTTGCGCCTCCTTTATTTGAGTAGTAATGTTATTATGAATCATTATATTCATAGATTTTACTCGAATGGGTTCTCTATCCTTCCTGCTCAAGGCATCGGCTACCACATTTGCCTTCCCCGGGTGGTAACGAATCTCAAAATCGTAATCATTCAATAATTCAATCCACCTACGCTGCCTCATATTCAGTTGTTTCTGATTAAATATGTGTTGAAGACTTTTGTGGTCGGTATATATAATACTTTTGACCCCATATAAGTAGTGCCTCCAAGTCTTTAATGCAAAAACAACCGCGCCTAATTCCAAATCATGCGTCGTATAATTTTGTTCGTGAATCTTCAATTGTCTAGACGCATAAGCAATCACCTTCGTTCGTTGCATTAATACACAACCGAGACCTTGCTTTGATGCGTCACAATAAATCACAAAATCATCATTCCCTTCAGGCAATGACAATATAGGTGCCGTAGTTAGCTTTTTCTTCAATAACTGAAACGCTTTCTCTTGTTCATCATTCCATTCAAATTTCTTCCCTTTATACGTTAATGCAGTCAAGGGTTTTGCTATTCTGGAAAAGTCTTGGATGAACCTTCTGTAGTAACCAGCTAGTCCTAAAAACTGGCGTATGTGTTTCGGAGTTTTCGGGGTTTCCCAGTTTTCAACAGTTTCTATCTTTGCCGGATCCACCTTAATACCTTCTTTGTTCACTATGTGACCGAGGAATTGAACTTCTTCCAACCAAAATGCACACTTTGAAAACTTAGCGTACAATTCTTCCTTCCTCAATACTTCTAACACCTTTCTCAAATGTTCACCGTGTTCTTGGTCATTCTTTGAGTAAATAAGTATGTCATCAATGAAAACAATGACAAACTTGTCAAGGTATGGTCCACACACTCGGTTCATAAGGTCCATGAACACAGCTGGTGCATTAGTTAAACCAAACGGCATGACCATAAACTCGTAATGACCGTAACGTGTTCTGAAAGCAGTCTTTGGAATATCATCTTCTTTCACCCGCATTTGATGATACCCGGAACGTAAGTCAATCTTTGAATAAACAGACGAGCCTTGTAGTTGATCAAATAAGTCGTCGATTCTCGGTAGTGGGTAGCGGTTCTTGATGGTAAGTTTGTTCAACTCTCGGTAGTCGATACACAACCTGAATGTACCATCTTTCTTCTTGACAAACAAAACAGGAGCTCCCCACGGTGATGTGCTTGGTCGAATGAAACCACGCTCTAAAAGTTCTTGTAATTGGCTTTGCAGTTCTTTCATCTCGCTGGGTGCGAGTCTGTAAGGAGCACGAGCTATTGGTGCAGCTCCTGGTACAAGATCTATTTGAAATTCAACGGATCGATGTGGGGGTAATCCCGGTAATTCTTTCGGAAATACATCGGGAAATTCTTTTGCAATGGGAACATCATTGATGCTCTTTTCTTCAGTTTGTACTTTCTCGACGTATGCTAGAACAGCATAGCAACCTTTTCTTATTAGTTTTTGTGCCTTCAAATTACTAATAAGATGTAGCTTCGTGTTGCCCTTTTCTCCGTACACCATTAAGGGTTTTCCTTTTTCTCGTATAATGCGAATTGCATTTTTGTAACAAACGATCTCCGCTTTCACTTCTTTCAACCAGTCCATACCGATTATCACATCAAAACTCCCTAACTCTACTGGTATCAAATCAATCTTAAATGTTTCGCTAACCAGTTTAATTTCTCGATTTCGACATATATTATCTGCTGAAATTAATTTACCATTTGCTAATTCGAGTAAAAATTTACTATCCAAAGGCGTCAATGGACAACTTAATTTAGCACAAAAATCTCTACTCATATAGCTTCTATCCGCACCCGAATCAAATAAAACGTAAGCAGATTTATTGTCAATAAGAAACGTACCCGTAACAAGCTCCGGGTCTTCCTGTGCCTCTACCGCATTAATATTGAAAACTCTTCCACGGCCTTGTCCATTCGTGTTCTCCTGGTTCGGGCAATTTCTAATAATGTGGCCTGGTTTTCCACATTTATAACAAACTACATTGGCATAACTTGCTCCGACACTACTTGCTCCGCCATTACTCGTTCCGACACCATTTGTTCCTTTCGTTCTATTAACCCCTGGTCCGTAGACCTCACACTTCGCCGCGCTATGACCATTTCTTTTACACTTGTTGCAAAATTTGGTGCAGAACCCCGAGTGATTCTTTTCACACCTTTGGCATAGTTGCTTCTGATTGTTGTTGTTGTTGCGGTTATTATTGTTGTTGGGATGATTGTTGTAGTTGCTGTTGTTGTTGTTGTTGTTGTTGTTGTTGTTGTTGTTGGGCCGTTTGTTGTAGTTGCGATTGATGTTGCGATTGTTGGGATAATTGTTGCGATTATTGTTGTAATTGCTGTTGTTGTTGTATTGGTGATTCTTATCACCGTTTTCCTCCCACTTTCTTTTAACTTGCTTCACATTGGCCTCTTCAGCAGTCTGTTCTTTAATTCTTTCTTCAATCTGGTTCACTAGTTTGTGAGCCATTCTACATGCCTGTTGTATGGAGGCGGGCTCGTGTGAACTTATATCTTCTTGGATTCTTTCCGGTAATCCTTTCACAAACGCGTCGATCTTCTCTTCCTCATCTTCGAATGCTCCCGGACACAATAGGCACAATTCTGTGAATCGTCTTTCGTACGTGGTAATATCAAATCCTTGGGTTCGTAACCCTCTAAGTTCTGTCTTGAGCTTATTGACCTCGGTTCTGGGACGGTACTTCTCGTTCATCAAGTGCTTGAATGCTGACCACGGTAGTGCGTACGCATCATCTTGTCCCACTTGCTCTAGATAGGTATTCCACCATGTTAACGCAGAACCTGTGAAGGTATGCGTAGCGTACTTCACTTTGTCCTCTTCAGTACACTTACTTATGGCAAACACCGATTCAACCTTCTCGGTCCACCGTTTCAATCCGATCGGTCCTTCGGTTCCATCAAATTCCAAAGGTTTGCAGGCAGTGAATTCTTTGTAGGTGCATCCTACACGATTTCCTGTACTGCTAGATCCAAGGTTATTGTTGGTATGTAGCGCAGCCTGTACTGCAGCTATGTTTGAAGCTAGAAAAGTACGGAATTCCTCTTCATTCATATTCACGGTGTGTCGAGTAGTCGGTGCCATTTCCTTCAAAATAGTTAAATGGAACAAGTTAATCATACAGAATATTAAGAGTAGTTAATAGTATTTCGTAGCATAATATGAACTCATTTATAAAAGCTTTTTCTTCATATTAGCGTTTTATAAGTTTAAATTCGGGTAGTACCTACCCGTTAAGTTCATACTTAGTAGCTAATATACAATTCAACTACTACAATTCTATATGAAAAACTGATTATAATAATATTTCGCGTTCAAACTTTTATACAATATTTTACAAACTTACAATACCGCTTATTTTACATAAAGCATGAAATATAGCACACAATAACTTTGATACAAGATAGTTGTGAAGACAATTCTAGCTAGTACACAAGTCGTTCAGCAAAGGCAATAAAGACACGTAATTCATACGTCCAGAAACAAGTCATGCATTCTGGTTTTACTAGGACTACTTCCCATCCTTGGTCTTGTGCAACATAACCGTTATGGCCGTTGATAAGACAGCGTGTTGTAACGTCATCAAAGGGACGAGGGTTACGTAATGTCCAACAGTCCCGTAATAATCTAAAAACCTCATTTCTTACCCCAATTACCGACTCCGTCACTTGTGGAAACGTTTTGTTTAATAGTTGTAGCCCGATGTTCTTGTTCTCACTTTGGTGAGAAGCGAACATTACTAATCCGTAAGCATAACATGCTTCTTTATGTTGCATGTTAGCCGCTTTTTCTAAATCACGAAGTCCAATATTCGGATATATTGAGTCAAAATAATTTCTTAACCCGTTGCGTAAAATAGCATTTGGGTTCCCCGCAATATATGCGTCAAAGTAAACACATCGTAACTTATGGGTTTCCCAATGTGATATCCCCCATCTTTCAAACGAAAGTCTCTTATAAACCAAGACATTCTTGGAACGTTCTTCGAATGTCTTACAAACTGATCTCGCCTTAAATAGTTGTGCCGAAGAATTCTGGCCGACTCTAGACAAGATTTCATCAATCATGTCTCCGGGTAGGTCTCTTAAAATATTGGGTTGTCTATCCATTTTGTGTTTTTAAACTGTAAAATAGACAAGAGTTAGATTCATAAAAAAAAATACTTATTAATACAAGCAATTTTTACATATATCATAAAGCATAAGAACACTATATTCCATATATTACACCACACGAATACAACTATCTTATTCCGACTCGCTCGTTTCTTCTTCTTCGGTTTTGGTTCGTTTTGCCAAGTTTCTAGGGATATATGATGTTCCCCTAATACGAGCCGTCGTTGTCCACATTGGTTTAGAAAAACCTGGTGGTTTAGAGGTTCCCGGGTCATTGTTACAACTTAAGGACTTCGGGGGTTGACGATACATATAAAGTTCATCGGGGTTGGAATTAGATTTCTCTATTTTTATGCCCTTTCCCTTATTATTTTCTTTTGCCTTTTTAAATTCAGTTGGGGTAATTTCTATAACATCATCGGAATTCTCGTCGGAATCCGATTCATCGGAGAATTGGTAATCCTCCCAATATTTTTCTTCCTTGGCGGAAACACCATTGACCATAATTAACTTTGGTCGGTTGGTTGAGGATTTTCTTTTACTTAACCGTTTTATTATTTCCCCCACCGGTTCTATTTCTTCATCCGGTTCCGATTCTTCTTCCGGTTCCGATTCTTCTTCCGGTTCCGACTCTTCTTCCGGTTCCTCTTCGGGAACTTGTGAATCAGTCCACAAATCATTCCAATTTACATTTGACTCTTCATTATTATTAGGTGAGTCAATAGGACTTGTTCTAGAGGTAGACATCTATCACATAATATCAAACACGTTAAGAGATTAATATATCACATAATATTCATATGTTAAAAATATATAGTTTCCAACAAAAATGTTAAGCAATCATTTTTAAAGAAAACACGGTCGAAGTCCAGACTCAGTAATGCATCCTAACAAACTCGATAAGACACACTAATGCAAATTTTCTGGTTCTCTAAGACCAACGCTCGGATACCAACTGAAATGTCCCGTTCTTATTGATTAAAAACGTTCCATATTAATTGATTTCGTTGCGAGGTTTTGACCTCTATATGAGACGTTTTTCAAAGACTGCATTCATTTTTAAACAAACCATAACCTTTATTTCATCAATAAAGGTTTAAAAAGCTTTACGTAGATTATCAAATAATGATAATCTAAAATATCCTGTTTACACACGACCATTACATAATGGTTTACAATACAAATATGTTACAACAAAATAAGTTTCTTGAATGCAGTTTTTACACAATATCATACAAGCATGGACTCCAAATCTTGTCCTTATTTAAGTATGCGACAGCGGAAGCTCTTAATAATCACCTGAGAATAAACATGCTTAAAACGTCAACAAAAATGTTGGTGAGTTATAGGTTTAACCTATATATATCAAATCGTAACAATAGACCACAAGATTTCATATTTCAATACACATCCCATACATAGAGATAAAAATCATTCATATGGTGAACACCTGGTAACCGACAATAACAAGATGCATATATAAGAATATCCCCATCATTCCGGGACACCCTTCGGATATGATATAAATTTCGAAGTACTAAAGCATCCGGTACTTTGGATGGGGTTTGTTAGGCCCAATAGATCTATCTTTAGGATTCGCGTCAATTAGGGTGTCTGTTCCCTAATTCTTAGATTACCAGACTTAATAAAAAGGGGCATATTCGATTTCGATAATTCAACCATAGAATGTAGTTTCACGTACTTGTGTCTATTTTGTAAATCATTTATAAAACCTGCATGTATTCTCATCCCAAAAATATTAGATTTTAAAAGTGGGACTATAACTCACTTTCACAGATTTTTACTTCGTCGGGAAGTAAGACTTGGCCACTGGTTGATTCACGAACCTATAACAATATATACATATATATCAAAGTATGTTCAAAATATATTTACAACACTTTTAATATATTTTGATGTTTTAAGTTTATTAAGTCAGCTGTCCTCGTTAGTAACCTACAACTAGTTGTCCACAGTTAGATGTACAGAAATAAATCGATAAATATTATCTTGAATCAATCCACGACCCAGTGTATACGTATCTCAGTATTGATCACAACTCAAACTATATATATTTTGGAATCAACCTCAACCCTGTATAGCTAACTCCAACATTCACATATAGAGTGTCTATGGTTGTTCCGAAATATATATAGATGTGTCGACATGATAGGTCGAAACATTGTATACGTGTCTATGGTATCTCAAGATTACATAATATATAATACAAGTTGATTAAGTTATGGTTGGAATAGATTTGTTACCAATTTTCACGTAGCTAAAATGAGAAAAATTATCCAATCTTGTTTTACCCATAACTTTTTCATTTTAAATCCGTTTTGAGTGAATCAAATTGCTATGGTTTCATATTGAACTCTATTTTATGAATCTAAACAAAAAAAGTATAGGTTTCTAGTCGGAAAAATAAGTTACAAGTTGTTTTTGTAAAGGTAGTCATTTCAGTCGAAAGAACGACGTCTAGATGACCATTTTAGAAAACATACTTCCACTTTGAGTTTAACCATAATTTTTGGATATAGTTTCATGTTCATAATAAAAATCATTTTCTCAGAATAACAACTTTTAAATCAAAGTTTATCATAGTTTTTAATTAACTAACCCAAAACAGCCCGCGGTGTTACTACGACGGCGTAAATCCGGTTTTACGGTGTTTTTCGTGTTTCCAGGTTTTAAATCATTAAGTTAGCATATCATATAGATATAGAACATGTGTTTAGTTGATTTTAAAAGTCAAGTTAGAAGGATTAACTTTTGTTTGCGAACAAGTTTAGAATTAACTAAACTATGTTCTAGTGATTACAAGTTTAAACCTTCGAATAAGATAGCTTTATATGTATGAATCGAATGATGTTATGAACATCATTACTACCTTAAGTTCCTTGGATGAACCTACTGGAAAAGAGAAAAATGGATCTAGCTTCAATGGATCCTTGGATGGCTCAAAGTTCTTGAAGCAAAATCATGACACGAAAACAAGTTCAAGTAAGATCATCACTTGAAATAAGATTGTTATAGTTATAGAAATTGAACCAAAGTTTGAATATGATTATTACCTTGTATTAGAATGATAACCTACTGTAAGAAACAAAGATTTCTTGAGGTTGGATGATCACCTTACAAGATTGGAAGTGAGCTAGCACGAATGGACAAGGCCGTGGAAGAGTTTTCAATATTAATGCGGTAGAGGCACAGGAAGACCCGGAGCTTGTTACGGGTACGTTTCTTATTGACAATAAATCTGCTTACGTTTTATTTGATTCGGGTGCGGATAGAAGCTATATGAGTAGAGATTTTTGTGCTAAATTAAGTTGTCCATTGACGCCTTTGGATAGTAAATTTTTACTCGAATTAGCAAATGGTAAATTAATTTCAGCAGATAATATATGTCGAAATCGAGAAATTAAACTGGTTAGCGAAACATTTAAGATTGATTTGATACCAGTAGAGTTAGGGAGTTTTGATGTGATAATCGGTATGGACTGGTTGAAAGAAGTGAAAGCGGAGATCGTTTGTTACAAAAATGCAATTCGCATTATACGAGAAAAAGGAAAACCCTTAATGGTGTACGGAGAAAAGGGCAACACGAAGCTACATCTTATTAGTAATTTGAAGGCACAAAAACTAATAAGAAAAGGTTGCTATGCTGTTCTAGCATACGTCGAGAAAGTACAAACTGAAGAAAAGAGCATCAATGATGTTCCCATTGCAAAAGAATTTCCCGATGTATTTCCGAAAGAATTACCGGGATTACCCCCACATCGATCCGTTGAATTTCAAATAGATCTTGTACCAGGAGCTGCACCAATAGCTCGTGCTCCTTACAGACTCGCACCCAGCGAGATGAAAGAACTGCAAAGCCAATTACAAGAACTTTTAGAGCGTGGTTTCATTCGACCAAGCACATCACCGTGGGGAGCTCCTGTTTTGTTTGTCAAGAAGAAAGATGGTACATTCAGGTTGTGTATCGACTACCGAGAGTTGAACAAACTTACCATCAAGAACCGCTACCCACTACCGAGAATCGACGACTTATTTGATCAACTACAAGGCTCGTCTGTTTATTCAAAGATTGACTTACGTTCCGGGTATCATCAAATGCGGGTGAAAGAAGATGATATTCCAAAGACTGCTTTCAGAACACGTTACGGTCATTACGAGTTTATGGTCATGCCGTTTGGTTTAACTAATGCACCAGTTGTGTTCATGGACCTTATGAACCGAGTGTGTGGACCATACCTTGACAAGTTTGTCATTGTTTTCATTGATGACATACTTATTTACTCAAAGAATGACCAAGAACACGGTGAACATTTGAGAAAGGTGTTAGAAGTATTGAGGAAGGAAGAATTGTACGCTAAGTTTTCAAAGTGTGCATTTTGGTTGGAAGAAGTTCAATTCCTCGGTCACATAGTGAACAAAGAAGGTATTAAGGTGGATCCGGCAAAGATAGAAACTGTTGAAAAGTGGGAAACCCCGAAAACTCCGAAACACATACGCCAGTTTTTAGGACTAGCTGGTTACTACAGAAGGTTCATCCAAGACTTTTCCAGAATAGCAAAACCCTTGACTGCATTAACGCATAAAGGGAAGAAATTTGAATGGAATGATGAACAAGAGAAAGCGTTTCAGTTATTGAAGAAAAAGCTAACTACGGCACCTATATTGTCATTGCCTGAAGGGAATGATGATTTTGTGATTTATTGTGACGCATCAAAGCAAGGTCTCGGTTGTGTATTAATGCAACGAACGAAGGTGATTGCTTATGCGTCTAGACAATTGAAGATTCACGAACAAAATTATACGACGCATGATTTGGAATTAGGCGCGGTTGTTTTTGCATTAAAGACTTGGAGGCACTACTTATATGGGGTCAAAAGTATTATATATACCGACCACAAAAGTCTTCAACACATATTTAATCAGAAACAACTGAATATGAGGCAGCGTAGGTGGATTGAATTATTGAATGATTACGATTTTGAGATTCGTTACCACCCGGGGAAGGCAAATGTGGTAGCCGATGCCTTGAGCAGGAAGGATAGAGAACCCATTCGAGTAAAATCTATGAATATAATGATTCATAATAACATTACTACTCAAATAAAGGAGGCGCAACAAAGAGTTTTAAAAGAGGGAAATTTAAAGGATGAAATACCCAAAGGATCGGAGAAGCATCTTAATATTCGGGAAGACGGAACCCGGTATAGGGCTGAAAGGATTTGGGTACCAAAATTTGGAGATATGAGAGAAATGGTACTTAGAGAAGCTCATAAAACCAGATACTCAATACATCCTGGAACGGGGAAGATGTACAAGGATCTCAAGAAACATTTTTGGTGGCCGGGTATGAAAGCCGATGTTGCTATATACGTAGGAGAATGTTTGACGTGTTCTAAGGTCAAAGCTGAGCATCAGAAACCATCAGGTCTACTTCAACAACCCGAAATCCCGAAATGGAAATGGGAAAACATTACCATGGATTTCATCACTAAATTGCCAAGGACTGCAAGTGGTTTTGATACTATTTGGGTAATAGTTGATCGTCTCACCAAATCAGCACACTTCCTACCAATAAGAGAAGATGACAAGATGGAGAAGTTAGCACGACTGTATTTGAAGGAAGTCGTCTCCAGACATGGAATACCAATCTCTATTATCTCTGATAGGGATGGCAGATTTATTTCAAGATTCTGGCAGACATTACAGCAAGCATTAGGAACTCGTCTAGACATGAGTACTGCCTATCATCCACAAACTGATGGGCAGAGCGAAAGGACGATACAAACGCTTGAAGACATGCTACGAGCATGTGTTATTGATTTCGGAAACAGTTGGGATAGACATCTACCGTTAGCAGAATTTTCCTACAACAACAGCTACCATTCAAGCATTGAGATGGCACCGTTTGAAGCACTTTATGGTAGAAAGTGCAGGTCTCCGATTTGTTGGAGTGAGGTGGGGGATAGACAGATTACGGGTCCGGAGATTATACAAGAAACTACCGAGAAGATCATCCAAATTCAACAACGGTTGAAAACCGCCCAAAGTCGACAAAAGAGCTACGCTGACATTAAAAGAAAAGATATAGAATTTGAAATTGGAGAGATGGTCATGCTTAAAGTTTCACCTTGGAAAGGCGTTGTTCGATTTGGTAAACGAGGGAAATTAAATCCAAGGTATATTGGACCATTCAAGATTATTGATCGTGTCGGACCAGTAGCTTACCGACTTGAGTTACCTCAACAACTCGCGGCTGTACATAACACTTTCCACGTCTCGAATTTGAAGAAATGTTTTGCTAAAGAAGATCTCACTATTCCGTTAGATGAAATCCAAATCAACGAAAAACTCCAATTCATCGAAGAACCCGTCGAAATAATGGATCGTGAGGTTAAAAGACTTAAGCAAAACAAGATACCAATTGTTAAGGTTCGATGGAATGCTCGTAGAGGACCCGAGTTCACCTGGGAGCGTGAAGATCAGATGAAGAAGAAATACCCGCATCTATTTCCAGAAGATTCGTCAACACCTTCAACAGCTTAAAATTTCGGGACGAAATTTATTTAACGGGTAGGTACTGTAGTGACCCGAACTTTTCCATGTTTATATATATTAATTGAGATTGATGTTTACATGATTAAATGTTTCCAACATGTTAAGCAATCAAACTTGTTAAGACTTGATTAATTGAAATAGGTTTCATATAGACAATTGACCACCCAAGTTGACCGGTGATTCACGAACGTTAAAACTTGTAAAAAACTATATGATGACATATATATGGTTATATATATAGTTAACATGATATTATGATAAGTAAACATATCATTAATTATATTAACAATGAACTACATATGTAAAAACAAGACTACTAACTTAATGATTTTGAAACGAGACATATATGTAACGTTTATCGTTGTAACGACATTTAATGTATATATATCATATTAAGAGATATTCGTACATCATAATATCATGATAATATAATAATTTAAAATCTCTTTTGTTATTATAAACATTGGGTTAACAACATTTAACAAGATCGTTAACCTAAAGGTTTCAAAACAACACTTACATGTAACGACTAACGATGACTTAACGACTCAGTTAAAATGTATATACATGTAGTGTTTTAATATGTATTTATACACTTTTGAAAGACTTCAATACACTTATCAAAATACTTCTACTTAACAAAAATGCTTACAATTACATTCTCGTTCAGTTTCATCAACAATTCTACTCGTATGCACCCGTATTCGTACTCGTACAATACACAGCTTTTAGATGTATGTACTATTGGTATATACACTCCAATGATCAGCTCTTAGCAGCCCATGTGAGTCACCTAACACATGTGGGAACCATCATTTGGCAACTAGCATGAAATATCTCATAAGATTACAAAAATATGAGTAATCATTCATGACTTATTTACATGAAAACAAAATTACATATCCTTTATATCTAATCCATACACCAACGACCAAAAACACCTAAAAACACTTTCATTCTTCAATTTTCTTCATCTAATTCAACTCTCTCAAGTTCTATCTTCAAGTTCTAAGTGTTCTTCATAAATTCCAAAAGTTCTAGTTTCATAAAATCAAGAATACTTTCAAGTTTGCTAGCTCACTTCCAATCTTGTAAGGTGATCATCCAACCTCAAGAAATCTTTGTTTCTTACAGTAGGTTATCATTCTAATACAAGGTAATAATCATATTCAAACTTTGGTTCAATTTCTATAACTATAACAATCTTATTTCAAGTGATGATCTTACTTGAACTTGTTTTCGTGTCATGATTTTGCTTCAAGAACTTTGAGCCATCCAAGGATCCATTGAAGCTAGATCCATTTTTCTCTTTTCCAGTAGGTTCATCCAAGGAACTTAAGGTAGTAATGATGTTCATAACATCATTCGATTCATACATATAAAGCTATCTTATTCGAAGGTTTAAACTTGTAATCACTAGAACATAGTTTAGTTAATTCTAAACTTGTTCGCAAACAAAAGTTAATCCTTCTAACTTGACTTTTAAAATCAACTAAACACATGTTCTATATCTATATGATATGCTAACTTAATGATTTAAAACCTGGAAACACGAAAAACACCGTAAAACCGGATTTACGCCGTCGTAGTAACACCGCGGGCTGTTTTGGGTTAGTTAATTAAAAACTATGATAAACTTTGATTTAAAAGTTGTTATTCTGAGAAAATGATTTTTATTATGAACATGAAACTATATCCAAAAATTATGGTTAAACTCAAAGTGGAAGTATGTTTTCTAAAATGGTCATCTAGACGTCGTTCTTTCGACTGAAATGACTACCTTTACAAAAACGACTTGTAACTTATTTTTCCGACTAGAAACCTATACTTTTTTTGTTTAGATTCATAAAATAGAGTTCAATATGAAACCATAGCAATTTGATTCACTCAAAACGGATTTAAAATGAAGAAGTTATGGGTAAAACAAGATTGGATAATTTTTCTCATTTTAGCTACGTGAAAATTGGTAACAAATCTATTCCAACCATAACTTAATCAACTTGTATTGTATATTATGTAATCTTGAGATACCATAGACACGTATACAATGTTTCGACCTATCATGTCGACACATCTATATATATTTCGGAACAACCATAGACACTCTATATGTGAATGTTGGAGTTAGCTATACAGGGTTGAGGTTGATTCCAAAATATATATAGTTTGAGTTGTGATCAATACTGAGATACGTATACACTGGGTCGTGGATTGATTCAAGATAATATTTATCGATTTATTTCTGTACATCTAACTGGGGACAACTAGTTGTAGGTTACTAACGAGGACAGCTGACTTAATAAACTTAAAACATCAAAATATATTAAAAGTGTTGTAAATATATTTTGAACATACTTTGATATATATGTATATATTGTTATAGGTTCGTGAATCAACCAGTGGCCAAGTCTTACTTCCCGACGAAGTAAAAATCTGTGAAAGTGAGTTATAGTCCCACTTTTAAAATCTAATATTTTTGGGATGAGAATACATGCAGGTTTTATAAATGATTTACAAAATAGACACAAGTACGTGAAACTACATTCTATGGTTGAATTATCGAAATCGAATATGCCCCTTTTTATTAAGTCTGGTAATCTAAGAATTAGGGAACAGACACCCTAATTGACGCGAATCCTAAAGATAGATCTATTGGGCCTAACAAACCCCATCCAAAGTACCGGATGCTTTAGTACTTCGAAATTTATATCATATCCGAAGGGTGTCCCGGAATGATGGGGATATTCTTATATATGCATCTTGTTATTGTCGGTTACCAGGTGTTCACCATATGAATGATTTTTATCTCTATGTATGGGATGTGTATTGAAATATGAAATCTTGTGGTCTATTGTTACGATTTGATATATATAGGTTAAACCTATAACTCACCAACATTTTTGTTGACGTTTAAAGCATGTTTATTCTCAGGTGATTATTAAGAGCTTCCGCTGTCGCATACTTAAATAAGGACAAGATTTGGAGTCCATGCTTGTATGATATTGTGTAAAAACTGCATTCAAGAAACTGATTTCGATGTAACATATTTGTATTGTAAACTATTATGTAATGGTCGTGTGTAAACAGGATATTTTAGATTATCATTATTTGATAATCTACGTAAAGCTTTTTAAACCTTTATTTATGAAATAAAGGTTATGGTTTGTTTTAAAAATGAATGCAGTCTTTGAAAAACGTCTCATATAGAGGTCAAAACCTCGCAACATAGAATGTAGTCAATTAGGATTCGCAATATCCTAATTGACTACATTCTATGTTGCGAGGTTTTGACCTCTATATGAGACGTTTTTCAAAGACTGCATTCATTTTTAAACAAACCATAACCTTTATTTCATCAATAAAGGTTTAAAAAGCTTTACGTAGATTATCAAATAATGATAATCTAAAATATCCTGTTTACACACGACCATTACATAATGGTTTACAATACAAATATGTTACAACAAAATAAGTTTCTTGAATGCAGTTTTTACACAATATCATACAAGCATGGACTCCAAATCTTGTCCTTATTTAAGTATGCGACAGCGGAAGCTCTTAATAATCACCTGAGAATAAACATGCTTAAAACGTCAACAAAAATGTTGGTGAGTTATAGGTTTAACCTATATATATCAAATCGTAACAATAGACCACAAGATTTCATATTTCAATACACATCCCATACATAGAGATAAAAATCATTCATATGGTGAACACCTGGTAACCGACAATAACAAGATGCATATATAAGAATATCCCCATCATTCCGGGACACCCTTCGGATATGATATAAATTTCGAAGTACTAAAGCATCCGGTACTTTGGATGGGGTTTGTTAGGCCCAATAGATCTATCTTTAGGATTCGCGTCAATTAGGGTGTCTGTTCCCTAATTCTTAGATTACCAGACTTAATAAAAAGGGGCATATTCGATTTCGATAATTCAACCATAGAATGTAGTTTCACGTACTTGTGTCTATTTTGTAAATCATTTATAAAACCTGCATGTATTCTCATCCCAAAAATATTAGATTTTAAAAGTGGGACTATAACTCACTTTCACAGATTTTTACTTCGTCGGGAAGTAAGACTTGGCCACTGGTTGATTCACGAACCTATAACAATATATACATATATATCAAAGTATGTTCAAAATATATTTACAACACTTTTAATATATTTTGATGTTTTAAGTTTATTAAGTCAGCTGTCCTCGTTAGTAACCTACAACTAGTTGTCCACAGTTAGATGTACAGAAATAAATCGATAAATATTATCTTGAATCAATCCACGACCCAGTGTATACGTATCTCAGTATTGATCACAACTCAAACTATATATATTTTGGAATCAACCTCAACCCTGTATAGCTAACTCCAACATTCACATATAGAGTGTCTATGGTTGTTCCGAAATATATATAGATGTGTCGACATGATAGGTCGAAACATTGTATACGTGTCTATGGTATCTCAAGATTACATAATATATAATACAAGTTGATTAAGTTATGGTTGGAATAGATTTGTTACCAATTTTCACGTAGCTAAAATGAGAAAAATTATCCAATCTTGTTTTACCCATAACTTCTTCATTTTAAATCCGTTTTGAGTGAATCAAATTGCTATGGTTTCATATTGAACTCTATTTTATGAATCTAAACAAAAAAAGTATAGGTTTCTAGTCGGAAAAATAAGTTACAAGTCGTTTTTGTAAAGGTAGTCATTTCAGTCGAAAGAACGACGTCTAGATGACCATTTTAGAAAACATACTTCCACTTTGAGTTTAACCATAATTTTTGGATATAGTTTCATGTTCATAATAAAAATCATTTTCTCAGAATAACAACTTTTAAATCAAAGTTTATCATAGTTTTTAATTAACTAACCCAAAACAGCCCGCGGTGTTACTACGACGGCGTAAATCCGGTTTTACGGTGTTTTTCGTGTTTCCAGGTTTTAAATCATTAAGTTAGCATATCATATAGATATAGAACATGTGTTTAGTTGATTTTAAAAGTCAAGTTAGAAGGATTAACTTTTGTTTGCGAACAAGTTTAGAATTAACTAAACTATGTTCTAGTGATTACAAGTTTAAACCTTCGAATAAGATAGCTTTATATGTATGAATCGAATGATGTTATGAACATCATTACTACCTTAAGTTCCTTGGATGAACCTACTGGAAAAGAGAAAAATGGATCTAGCTTCAATGGATCCTTGGATGGCTCAAAGTTCTTGAAGCAAAATCATGACACGAAAACAAGTTCAAGTAAGATCATCACTTGAAATAAGATTGTTATAGTTATAGAAATTGAACCAAAGTTTGAATATGATTATTACCTTGTATTAGAATGATAACCTACTGTAAGAAACAAAGATTTCTTGAGGTTGGATGATCACCTTACAAGATTGGAAGTGAGCTAGCAAACTTGAAAGTATTCTTGATTTTATGAAACTAGAACTTTTGGAATTTATGAAGAACACTTAGAACTTGAAGATAGAACTTGAGAGAGTTGAATTAGATGAAGAAAATTGAAGAATGAAAGTGTTTTTAGGTGTTTTTGGTCGTTGGTGTATGGATTAGATATAAAGGATATGTAATTTTGTTTTCATGTAAATAAGTCATGAATGATTACTCATATTTTTGTAATCTTATGAGATATTTCATGCTAGTTGCCAAATGATGGTTCCCACATGTGTTAGGTGACTCACATGGGCTGCTAAGAGCTGATCATTGGAGTGTATATACCAATAGTACATACATCTAAAAGCTGTGTATTGTACGAGTACGAATACGGGTGCATACGAGTAGAATTGTTGATGAAACTGAACGAGAATGTAATTGTAAGCATTTTTGTTAAGTAGAAGTATTTTGATAAGTGTATTGAAGTCTTTCAAAAGTGTATAAATACATATTAAAACACTACATGTATATACATTTTAACTGAGTCGTTAAGTCATCGTTAGTCGTTACATGTAAGTGTTGTTTTGAAACCTTTAGGTTAACGATCTTGTTAAATGTTGTTAACCCAATGTTTATAATAACAAAAGAGATTTTAAATTATTATATTATCATGATATTATGATGTACGAATATCTCTTAATATGATATATATACATTAAATGTCGTTACAACGATAAACGTTACATATATGTCTCGTTTCAAAATCATTAAGTTAGTAGTCTTGTTTTTACATATGTAGTTCATTGTTAATATAATTAATGATATGTTTACTTATCATAATATCATGTTAACTATATATATAACCATATATATGTCATCATATAGTTTTTTTACAAGTTTTAACGTTCGTGAATCACCGGTCAACTTGGGTGGTCAATTGTCTATATGAAACCTATTTCAATTAATCAAGTCTTAACAAGTTTGATTGCTTAACATGTTGGAAACATTTAATCATGTAAACATCAATCTCAATTAATATATATAAACATGGAAAAGTTCGGGTCACTACAGTACCTACCCGTTAAATAAATTTCGTCCCGAAATTTTAAGCTGTTGAAGGTGTTGACGAATCTTCTGGAAATAGATGCGGGTATTTCTTCTTCATCTGATCTTCACGCTCCCAGGTGAACTCGGGTCCTCTACGAGCATTCCATCGAACCTTAACAATTGGTATCTTGTTTTGCTTAAGTCTTTTAACCTCACGATCCATTATTTCGACGGGTTCTTCGATGAATTGGAGTTTTTCGTTGATTTGGATTTCATCTAACGGAATAGTGAGATCTTCTTTAGCAAAACATTTCTTCAAATTCGAGACGTGGAAAGTGTTATGTACAGCCGCGAGTTGTTGAGGTAACTCAAGTCGGTAAGCTACTGGTCCGACACGATCAATAATCTTGAATGGTCCAATATACCTTGGATTTAATTTCCCTCGTTTACCAAATCGAACAACGCCTTTCCAAGGTGCAACTTTAAGCATGACCATCTCTCCAATTTCAAATTCTATATCTTTTCTTTTAATGTCAGCGTAGCTCTTTTGTCGACTTTGGGCGGTTTTCAACCGTTGTTGAATTTGGATGATCTTCTCGGTAGTTTCTTGTATAATCTCCGGACCCGTAATCTGTCTATCCCCCACTTCACTCCAACAAATCGGAGACCTGCACTTTCTACCATAAAGTGCTTCAAACGGCGCCATCTCAATGCTTGAATGGTAGCTGTTGTTGTAGGAAAATTCTGCTAACGGTAGATGTCGATCCCAACTGTTTCCGAAATCAATAACACATGCTCGTAGCATGTCTTCAAGCGTTTGTATCGTCCTTTCGCTCTGCCCATCAGTTTGTGGATGATAGGCAGTACTCATGTCTAGACGAGTTCCTAATGCTTGCTGTAATGTCTGCCAGAATCTTGAAATAAATCTGCCATCCCTATCAGAGATAATAGAGATTGGTATTCCATGTCTGGAGACGACTTCCTTCAAATACAGTCGTGCTAACTTCTCCATCTTGTCATCTTCTCTTATTGGTAGGAAGTGTGCTGATTTGGTGAGACGATCAACTATTACCCAAATAGTATCAAAACCACTTGCAGTCCTTGGCAATTTAGTGATGAAATCCATGGTAATGTTTTCCCATTTCCATTTCGGGATTTCGGGTTGTTGAAGTAGACCTGATGGTTTCTGATGCTCAGCTTTGACCTTAGAACACGTCAAACATTCTCCTACGTATATAGCAACATCGGCTTTCATACCCGGCCACCAAAAATGTTTCTTGAGATCCTTGTACATCTTCCCCGTTCCAGGATGTATTGAGTATCTGGTTTTATGAGCTTCTCTAAGTACCATTTCTCTCATATCTCCAAATTTTGGTACCCAAATCCTTTCAGCCCTATACCGGGTTCCGTCTTCCCGAATATTAAGATGCTTCTCCGATCCTTTGGGTATTTCATCCTTTAAATTTCCCTCTTTTAAAACTCTTTGTTGCGCCTCCTTTATTTGAGTAGTAATGTTATTATGAATCATTATATTCATAGATTTTACTCGAATGGGTTCTCTATCCTTCCTGCTCAAGGCATCGGCTACCACATTTGCCTTCCCCGGGTGGTAACGAATCTCAAAATCGTAATCATTCAATAATTCAATCCACCTACGCTGCCTCATATTCAGTTGTTTCTGATTAAATATGTGTTGAAGACTTTTGTGGTCGGTATATATAATACTTTTGACCCCATATAAGTAGTGCCTCCAAGTCTTTAATGCAAAAACAACCGCGCCTAATTCCAAATCATGCGTCGTATAATTTTGTTCGTGAATCTTCAATTGTCTAGACGCATAAGCAATCACCTTCGTTCGTTGCATTAATACACAACCGAGACCTTGCTTTGATGCGTCACAATAAATCACAAAATCATCATTCCCTTCAGGCAATGACAATATAGGTGCCGTAGTTAGCTTTTTCTTCAATAACTGAAACGCTTTCTCTTGTTCATCATTCCATTCAAATTTCTTCCCTTTATGCGTTAATGCAGTCAAGGGTTTTGCTATTCTGGAAAAGTCTTGGATGAACCTTCTGTAGTAACCAGCTAGTCCTAAAAACTGGCGTATGTGTTTCGGAGTTTTCGGGGTTTCCCACTTTTCAACAGTTTCTATCTTTGCCGGATCCACCTTAATACCTTCTTTGTTCACTATGTGACCGAGGAATTGAACTTCTTCCAACCAAAATGCACACTTTGAAAACTTAGCGTACAATTCTTCCTTCCTCAATACTTCTAACACCTTTCTCAAATGTTCACCGTGTTCTTGGTCATTCTTTGAGTAAATAAGTATGTCATCAATGAAAACAATGACAAACTTGTCAAGGTATGGTCCACACACTCGGTTCATAAGGTCCATGAACACAACTGGTGCATTAGTTAAACCAAACGGCATGACCATAAACTCGTAATGACCGTAACGTGTTCTGAAAGCAGTCTTTGGAATATCATCTTCTTTCACCCGCATTTGATGATACCCGGAACGTAAGTCAATCTTTGAATAAACAGACGAGCCTTGTAGTTGATCAAATAAGTCGTCGATTCTCGGTAGTGGGTAGCGGTTCTTGATGGTAAGTTTGTTCAACTCTCGGTAGTCGATACACAACCTGAATGTACCATCTTTCTTCTTGACAAACAAAACAGGAGCTCCCCACGGTGATGTGCTTGGTCGAATGAAACCACGCTCTAAAAGTTCTTGTAATTGGCTTTGCAGTTCTTTCATCTCGCTGGGTGCGAGTCTGTAAGGAGCACGAGCTATTGGTGCAGCTCCTGGTACAAGATCTATTTGAAATTCAACGGATCGATGTGGGGGTAATCCCGGTAATTCTTTCGGAAATACATCGGGAAATTCTTTTGCAATGGGAACATCATTGATGCTCTTTTCTTCAGTTTGTACTTTCTCGACGTATGCTAGAACAGCATAGCAACCTTTTCTTATTAGTTTTTGTGCCTTCAAATTACTAATAAGATGTAGCTTCGTGTTGCCCTTTTCTCCGTACACCATTAAGGGTTTTCCTTTTTCTCGTATAATGCGAATTGCATTTTTGTAACAAACGATCTCCGCTTTCACTTCTTTCAACCAGTCCATACCGATTATCACATCAAAACTCCCTAACTCTACTGGTATCAAATCAATCTTAAATGTTTCGCTAACCAGTTTAATTTCTCGATTCCGACATATATTATCTGCTGAAATTAATTTACCATTTGCTAATTCTAGTAAAAATTTACTATCCAAAGGCGTCAATGGACAACTTAATTTAGCACAAAAATCTCTACTCATATAGCTTCTATCCGCACCCGAATCAAATAAAACGTAAGCAGATTTATTGTCAATAAGAAACGTACCCGTAACAAGCTCCGGGTCTTCCTGTGCCTCTACCGCATTAATATTGAAAACTCTTCCACGGCCTTGTCCATTCGTGTTCTCCTGGTTCGGGCAATTTCTAATAATGTGGCCTGGTTTTCCACATTTATAACAAACTACATTGGCATAACTTGCTCCGACACTACTTGCTCCGCCATTACTCGTTCCGACACCATTTGTTCCTTTCGTTCTATTAACCCCTGGTCCGTAGACCTCACACTTCGCCGCGCTATGACCATTTCTTTTACACTTGTTGCAAAATTTGGTGCAGAACCCCGAGTGATTCTTTTCACACCTTTGGCATAGCTGCTTCTGATTGTTGTTGTTGTTGCGGTTATTATTGTTGTTGGGATGATTGTTGTAGTTGTTGTTGTTGTTGTTGTTGTTGTTGTTGAGCCGTTTGTTGTAGTTGCGATTGATGTTGCGATTGTTGGGATAATTGTTGCGATTATTGTTGTAATTGCTGTTGTTGTTGTATTGGTGATTCTTATCACCGTTTTCCTCCCACTTTCTTTTGACTTGCTTCACATTGGCCTCTTCAGCAGTCTGTTCTTTAATTCTTTCTTCAATCTGGTTCACTAGTTTGTGAGCCATTCTACATGCCTGTTGTATGGAGGCGGGCTCGTGTGAACTTATATCTTCTTGGATTCTTTCCGGTAATCCTTTCACAAACGCGTCGATCTTCTCTTCCTCATCTTCGAATGCTCCCGGACACAATAGGCACAATTCTGTGAATCGTCTTTTGTACGTGGTAATATCAAATCCTTGGGTTCGTAACCCTCTAAGTTCTGTCTTGAGCTTATTGACCTCGGTTCTGGGACGGTACTTCTCGTTCATCAAGTGCTTGAATGCTGACCACGGTAGTGCGTACGCATCATCTTGTCCCACTTGCTCTAGATAGGTATTCCACCATGTTAACGCAGAACCTGTGAAGGTATGCGTAGCGTACTTCACTTTGTCCTCTTCAGTACACTTACTTATGGCAAACACCGATTCAACCTTCTCGGTCCACCGTTTCAATCCGATCGGTCCTTCGGTTCCATCAAATTCCAAAGGTTTGCAGGCAGTGAATTCTTTGTAGGTGCATCCTACACGATTTCCTGTACTGCTAGATCCAAGGTTATTGTTGGTATGTAGCGCAGCCTGTACTGCGGCTATGTTTGAAGCTAGAAAAGTACGGAATTCCTCTTCATTCATATTCACGGTGTGTCGAGTAGTCGGTGCCATTTCCTTCAAAATAGTTAAATGGAACAAGTTAATCATACAGAATATTAAGAGTAGTTAATAGTATTTCGTAGCATAATATGAACTCATTTATAAAAGCTTTTTCTTCATATTAGCGTTTTATAAGTTTAAATTCGGGTCGTACCTACCCGTTAAGTTCATACTTAGTAGCTAATATACAATTCAACTACTACAATTCTATATGAAAAACTGATTGTAATAATATTTTGCGTTCAAACTTTTATACAATATTTTACAAACTTACAATACCGCTTATTTTACATAAAGCATGAAATATAGCACACAATAACTTTGATACAAGATAGTTGTGAAGACAATTCTAGCTAGTACACAAGTCGTTCAGCAAAGGCAATAAAGACACGTAATTCATACGTCCAGAAACAAGTCATGCATTCTGGTTTTACTAGGACTACTTCCCATCCTTGGTCTTGTGCAACATAACCGTTATGGTCGTTGATAAGACAGCGTGTTGTAACGTCATCAAAGGGACGAGGGTTACGTAATGTCCAACAGTCCCGTAATAATCTAAAAACCTCATTTCTTACCCTAATTACCGACTCCGTCACTTGTGGAAACGTTTTGTTTAATAGTTGTAGCCCGATGTTCTTGTTCTCACTTTGGTGAGAAGCGAACATTACTAATCCGTAAGCATAACATGCTTCTTTATGTTGCATGTTAGCCGCTTTTTCTAAATCACGAAGTCCAATATTCGGATATATTGAGTCAAAATAATTTCTTAACCCGTTGCGTAAAATAGCATTTGGGTTCCCCGCAATATATGCGTCAAAGTAAACACATCGTAACTTATGGGTTTCCCAATGTGATATCCCCCATCTTTCAAACGAAAGTCTCTTATAAACCAAGACATTCTTGGAACGTTCTTCGAATGTCTTACAAACTGATCTCGCCTTAAATAGTTGTGCCGAAGAATTCTGGCCGACTCTAGACAAGATTTCATCAATCATGTCTCCGGGTAGGTCTCTTAAAATATTAGGTTGTCTATCCATTTTGTGTTTTTAAACTATAAAATAGACAAGAGTTAGTTTCATAAAAAAATACTTATTAATACAAGCAATTTTTACATATATCATAAAGCATAAGAACACTATATTACATATATTACACCACACGAATAAAACTATCTTATTCCGACTCGCTCGTTTCTTCTTCTTCGGTTTTGGTTCGTTTTGCCAAGTTTCTAGGGATATATGATGTTCCCCTAATACGAGCCGTCGTTGTCCACATTGGTTTAGAAAAACCTGGTGGTTTAGAGGTTCCCGGGTCATTGTTACAACTTAAGGACTTCGGGGGTTGACGATACATATAAAGTTCATCGGGGTTGGAATTAGATTTCTCTATTTTTATGCCCTTTCCCTTATTATTTTCTTTTGCCTTTTTAAATTCAGTTGGGGTAATTTCTATAACATCATCGGAATTCTCGTCGGAATCTGATTCATCGGAGAATTGGTAATCCTCCCAATATTTTGCTTCCTTGGCGGAAACACCATTGACCATAATTAACTTTGGTCGGTTGGTTGAGGATTTTCTTTTACTTAACCGTTTTATTATTTCCCCCACCGGTTCTATTTCTTCATCCGGTTCTGATTCTTCTTCCGGTTCCGATTCTTCTTCCGGTTCCGACTCTTCTTCCGGTTCCTCTTCGGGAACTTGTGAATCAGTCCACAAATCATTCCAATTTACATTTGACTCTTCATTATTATTAGGTGAGTCAATGGGACTTGTTCTAGAGGTAGACATCTATCACATAATATCAAACACGTTAAGAGATTAATATATCACATAATATTCATATGTTAAAAATATATAGTTTCCAACAAAAATGTTAAGCAATCATTTTTAAAGAAAACACGGTCGAAGTCCAGACTCACTAATGCATCCTAACAAACTCGATAAGACACACTAATGCAAATTTTCTGGTTCTCTAAGACCAACGCTCGGATACCAACTGAAATGTCCCGTTCTTATTGATTAAAAACGTTCCATATTAATTGATTTCGTTGCGAGGTTTTGACCTCTATATGAGACGTTTTTCAAAGACTGCATTCATTTTTAAAACAAACCATAACCTTTATTTCATAAATAAAGGTTTAAAAAGCTTTACGTAGATTATCAAATAATGATAATCTAAAATATCCTGTTTACACACGACCATTACATAATGGTTTACAATACAAATATGTTACATCGAAATCAGTTTCTTGAATGCAGTTTTTACACAATATCATACAAACATGGACTCCAAATCTTGTCCTTATTTTATTATGCAACAGCGGAAGCTCTTAATATTCACCTGAGAATAAACATGCTTTAAACGTCAACAAAAATGTTGGTGAGTTATAGGTTTAACCTATATATATCAAATCGTAACAATAGACCACAAGATTTCATATTTCAATACACATCCCATACATAGAGATAAAAATCATTCATATGGTGAACACCTGGTAACCGACAATAACAAGATGCATATATAAGAATATCCCCATCATTCCGGGACACCCTTCGGATATGATATAAATTTCGAAGTACTAAAGCATCCGGTACTTTGGATGGGGTTTGTTAGGCCCAATAGATCTATCTTTAGGATTCGCGTCAATTAGGGTGTCTGTTCCCTAATTCTTAGATTACCAGACTTAATAAAAAGGGGCATATTCGATTTCGATAATTCAACCATAGAATGTAGTTTCACGTACTTGTGTCTATTTTGTAAATCATTTATAAAACCTGCATGTATTCTCATCCCAAAAATATTAGATTTTAAAAGTGGGACTATAACTCACTTTCACAGATTTTTACTTCGTCGGGAAGTAAGACTTGGCCACTGTTGATTCACGAACCTATAACAATATATACATATATATTAAAGTATGTTCAAAATATATTTACAACACTTTTAATATATTTTGATGTTTTAAGTTTATTAAGTCAGCTGTCCTCGTTAGTAACCTATAACTAGTTGTCCACAGTTAGATGTACAGAAATAAATCGATAAATATTATCTTGAATCAATCCACGACCCAGTGTATACGTATCTCAGTATTGATCACAACTCAAACTATATATATTTTGGAATCAACCTCAACCCTGTATAGCTAACTCCAACATTCACATATAGAGTGTCTATGGTTGTTCCGAAATATATATAGATGTGTCGACATGATAGGTCGAAACATTGTATACGTGTCTATGGTATCTCAAGATTACATAATATACAATACAAGTTGATTAAGTTATGGTTGGAATAGATTTGTTACCAATTTTCACGTAGCTAAAATGAGAAAAATTATCCAATCTTGTTTTACCCATAACTTCTTCATTTTAAATCCGTTTTGAGTGAATCAAATTGCTATGATTTCATATTGAACTCTATTTTATGAATCTAAACAGAAAAAGTATAGGTTTATTGTCGGAAAAATAAGTTACAAGTCGTTTTTGTAAAGGTAGTCATTTCAGTCGAAAGAACGACGTCTAGATGACCATTTTAGAAAACATACTTCCACTTTGAGTTTAACCATAATTTTTGGATATAGTTTCATGTTCATAATAAAAATCATTTTCTCAGAATAACAACTTTTAAATCAAAGTTTATCATAGTTTTTAATTAACTAACCCAAAACAGCCCGCGGTGTTACTACGACGGCGTAAATCCGGTTTTACGGTGTTTTTCGTGTTTCCAGGTTTTAAATCATTAAGTTAGCATATCATATAGATATAGAACATGTGTTTAGTTGATTTTAAAAGTCAAGTTAGAAGGATTAACTTTTGTTTGCGAACAAGTTTAGAATTAACTAAACTATGTTCTAGTGATTACAAGTTTAAACCTTCGAATAAGATAGCTTTATATGTATGAATCGAATGATGTTATGAACATCATTACTACCTTAATTTCCTTGGATAAACCTACTGGAAAAGTGAAAAATGGATCTAGCTTCAATGGATCCTTGGATGGCTCGAAGTTCTTGAAGCAGAATCATGACACGAAAACAAGTTCAAGTAAGATCATCACTTGAAATAAGATTGTTATAGTTATAGAAATTGAACCAAAGTTTGAATATGATTATTACCTTGTATTAGAATGATAACCTACTGTAAGAAACAAAGATTTCTTGAGGTTGGATGATCACCTTACAAGATTGGAAGTGAGCTAGCAAACTTGAAAGTATTCTTGATTTTATGAAACTAGAACTTTTGGAATTTATGAAGAACACTTAGAACTTGAAGATAGAACTTGAGAGAGATCAATTAGATGAAGAAAATTGAAGAATGAAAGTGTTTGTAGGTGTTTTTGGTCGTTGGTGTATGGATTAGATATAAAGGATATGTAATTTTGTTTTCATGTAAATAAGTCATGAATGATTACTCATATTTTTGTAATTTTATGAGATATTTCATGCTAGTTGCCAAATGATGGCTCCCACATGTGTTAGGTGACTCACATGGGCTGCTAAGAGCTGATCATTGGAGTGTATATACCAATAGTACATACATCTAAAAGCTGTGTATTGTACGAGTACGAATACAGGTGCATACGAGTAGAATTGTTGATGAAACTGAACGAGGATGTAATTGTAAGCATTTTTGTTAAGTAGAAGTATTTTGATAAGTGTATTGAAGTCTTTCAAAAGTGTATAAATACATATTAAAACGCTACATGTATATACATTTTAACTGAGTCGTTAAGTCATCGTTAGTCGTTACATGTAAGTGTTGTTTTGAAACCTTTAGGTTAACGATCTTGTTAAATATTGTTAACCCAATGTTTATAATATCAAATGAGATTTTAAATTATTATATTATCATGATATTATCATGTATGAATATCTCTTAATATGATATATATACATTAAATGTCTTTACAACGATAATCGTTACATATATGTCTCGTTTAAAAATCATTAAGTTAGTAGTCTTGTTTTTACATATGTAGTTCATTGTTAATATACTTTATGATATGTTTTCTTATCATAGTATCATGTTAACTATATATATATATATCCATATATATGTCATCATATAGTTTTTACAAGTTTTAACGTTCGTGAATCACCGATCAACTTGGGTGGTCAATTGTCTATATGAAACATATTTCAATTAATCAAGTCTTAACAAGTTTGATTGCTTAACATGTTGGAAACATTTAATCATGTAAATATCAATCTCAATTAATATATATAAACATGGAAAAGTTCGGGTCACTACAGTACATTCACATATAGAGTGTCTATGGTTGTTCCGAAATATATATAGTTTGAGTTGTGATCAATACTGAGATACGTATACACTGGGTCGTGGATTGATTCAAGATAATATTTATCGATTTATTTCTGTACATCTAACTGTGGACAACTAGTTGTAGGTTACTAACGAGGACAGCTGACTTAATAAACTTAAAACATCAAAATATATTAAAAATGTTGTAAATATATTTTGAACATACTTTGATATATATGTATATATTGTTATAGGTTCGTGAATCAACCAGTGGCCAAGTCTTACTTCCCGACGAAGTAAAAATCTGTGAAAGTGAGTTATAGTCCCACTTTTAAAATCTAATATTTTTGGGATGAGAATACATGCTGGTTTTATAAATGATTTACAAAATAGACACAAGTACGTGAAACTACATTCTATGGTTGAATTATCGAAATCGAATATGCCCCTTTTTATTAAGTCTGGTAATCTAAGAATTAGGGAACAGACACCCTAATTGACGCGAATCCTAAAGATAGATCTATTGGGCCTAACAAACCCCATCCAAAGTACCGGATGCTTTAGTACTTCGAAATTTATATCATATCCGAAGGGTGTCCCGGAATGATGGGGATATTCTTATATATGCATCTTGTTATTGTCGGTTACCAGGTGTTCACCATATGAATGATTTTTATCTCTATGTATGGGATGTGTATTGAAATATGAAATCTTGTGGTCTATTGTTACGATTTGATATATATAGGTTAAACCTATAACTCACCAACATTTTTGTTGACGTTTTAAGCATGTTTATTCTCAGGTGATTATTAAGAGCTTCCGCTGTCGCATACTTAAATAAGGACAAGATTTGGAGTCCATGCTTGTATGATATTGTGTAAAAACTGCATTCAAGAAACTTATTTTGTTGTAACATATTTGTATTGTAAACCATTATGTAATGGTCGTGTGTAAACAGGATATTTTAGATTATCATTATTTGATAATCTACGTAAAGCTTTTTAAACCTTTATTGATGAAATAAAGGTTATGGTTTGTTTAAAAATGAATGCAGTCTTTGAAAAACGTCTCATATAGAGGTCAAAATCTCGCAACGAAATCAATTAATATGGAACGTTTTTAATCAATAAGAACGGGACATTTCAGTTGGTATCAGAGCACTCTATATGTGAATGTTGACCCAACATTTTAAACCTATAACTCACCAACATTTTTGTTGACGTTTTAAGCATGTTTATTCTCAGGTGATTATTAAGAGCTTCCGCTGTCGCATACTTAAATAAGGACAAGATTTGGAGTCCATGCTTGTATGATATTGTGTAAAAACTGCATTCAAGAAACTTATTTTGTTGTAACATATTTGTATTGTAAACCATTATGTAATGGTCGTGTGTAAACAGGATATTTTAGATTATCATTATTTGATAATCTACGTAAAGCTTTTTAAACCTTTATTGATGAAATAAAGGTTATGGTTTCTGAAATGTCCCGTTCTTATTGATTAAAAACGTTCCATATTAATTGATTTCGTTGCGAGGTTTTGACCTCTATATGAGACGTTTTTCAAAGACTGCATTCATTTTTAAACAAACCATAACCTTTATTTCATCAATAAAGGTTTAAAAAGCTTTACGTAGATTATCAAATAATGATAATCTAAAATATCCTGTTTACACACGACCATTACATAATGGTTTACAATACAAATATGTTACAACAAAATAAGTTTCTTGAATGCAGTTTTTACACAATATCATACAAGCATGGACTCCAAATCTTGTCCTTATTTAAGTATGCGACAGCGGAAGCTCTTAATAATCACCTGAGAATAAACATGCTTAAAACGTCAACAAAAATGTTGGTGAGTTATAGGTTTAACCTATATATATCAAATCGTAACAATAGACCACAAGATTTCATATTTCAATACACATCCCATACATAGAGATAAAAATCATTCATATGGTGAACACCTGGTAACCGACAATAACAAGATGCATATATAAGAATATCCCCATCATTCCGGGACACCCTTCGGATATGATATAAATTTCGAAGTACTAAAGCATCCGGTACTTTGGATGGGGTTTGTTAGGCCCAATAGATCTATCTTTAGGATTCGCGTCAATTAGGGTGTCTGTTCCCTAATTCTTAGATTACCAGACTTAATAAAAAGGGGCATATTCGATTTCGATAATTCAACCATAGAATGTAGTTTCACGTACTTGTGTCTATTTTGTAAATCATTTATAAAACCTGCATGTATTCTCATCCCAAAAATATTAGATTTTAAAAGTGGGACTATAACTCACTTTCACAGATTTTTACTTCGTCGGGAAGTAAGACTTGGCCACTGGTTGATTCACGAACCTATAACAATATATACATATATATCAAAGTATGTTCAAAATATATTTACAACACTTTTAATATATTTTGATGTTTTAAGTTTATTAAGTCAGCTGTCCTCGTTAGTAACCTACAACTAGTTGTCCACAGTTAGATGTACAGAAATAAATCGATAAATATTATCTTGAATCAATCCACGACCCAGTGTATACGTATCTCAGTATTGATCACAACTCAAACTATATATATTTTGGAATCAACCTCAACCCTGTATAGCTAACTCCAACATTCACATATAGAGTGTCTATGGTTGTTCCGAAATATATATAGATGTGTCGACATGATAGGTCGAAACATTGTATACGTGTCTATGGTATCTCAAGATTACATAATATATAATACAAGTTGATTAAGTTATGGTTGGAATAGATTTGTTACCAATTTTCACGTAGCTAAAATGAGAAAAATTATCCAATCTTGTTTTACCCATAACTTCTTCATTTTAAATCCGTTTTGAGTGAATCAAATTGCTATGGTTTCATATTGAACTCTATTTTATGAATCTAAACAAAAAAAGTATAGGTTTCTAGTCGGAAAAATAAGTTACAAGTCGTTTTTGTAAAGGTAGTCATTTCAGTCGAAAGAACGACGTCTAGATGACCATTTTAGAAAACATACTTCCACTTTGAGTTTAACCATAATTTTTGGATATAGTTTCATGTTCATAATAAAAATCATTTTCTCAGAATAACAACTTTTAAATCAAAGTTTATCATAGTTTTTAATTAACTAACCCAAAACAGCCCGCGGTGTTACTACGACGGCGTAAATCCGGTTTTACGGTGTTTTTCGTGTTTCCAGGTTTTAAATCATTAAGTTAGCATATCATATAGATATAGAACATGTGTTTAGTTGATTTTAAAAGTCAAGTTAGAAGGATTAACTTTTGTTTGCGAACAAGTTTAGAATTAACTAAACTATGTTCTAGTGATTACAAGTTTAAACCTTCGAATAAGATAGCTTTATATGTATGAATCGAATGATGTTATGAACATCATTACTACCTTAAGTTCCTTGGATGAACCTACTGGAAAAGAGAAAAATGGATCTAGCTTCAATGGATCCTTGGATGGCTCAAAGTTCTTGAAGCAAAATCATGACACGAAAACAAGTTCAAGTAAGATCATCACTTGAAATAAGATTGTTATAGTTATAGAAATTGAACCAAAGTTTGAATATGATTATTACCTTGTATTAGAATGATAACCTACTGTAAGAAACAAAGATTTCTTGAGGTTGGATGATCACCTTACAAGATTGGAAGTGAGCTAGTAAACTTGAAAGTATTCTTGATTTTATGAAACTAGAACTTTTGGAATTTATGAAGAACACTTAGAACTTGAAGATAGAACTTGAGAGAGTTCAATTAGATGAAGAAAATTGAAGAATCAAAGTGTTTGTAGGTGTTTTTGGTCGTTGGTGTATGGATTAGATATAAAGGATATGTAATTTTGTTTTCATGTAAATAAGTCATGAATGATTACTCATATTTTTGTAATCTTATGAGATATTTCATGCTAGTTGCCAAATGATGGTTCCCACATGTGTTAGGTGACTCACATGGGCTGCTAAGAGCTGATCATTGGAGTGTATATACCAATAGTACATACATCTAAAAGCTGTGTATTGTACGAGTACGAATACGGGTGCATACGAGTAGAATTGTTGATGAAACTGAACGAGAATGTAATTGTAAGCATTTTTGTTAAGTAGAAGTATTTTGATAAGTGTATTGAAGTCTTTCAAAAGTGTATAAATACATATTAAAACACTACATGTATATACATTTTAACTGAGTCGTTAAGTCATCGTTAGTCGTTACATGTAAGTGTTGTTTTGAAACCTTTAGGTTAACGATCTTGTTAAATGTTGTTAACCCAATGTTTATAATAACAAAAGAGATTTTAAATTATTATATTATCATGATATTATGATGTACGAATATCTCTTAATATGATATATATACATTAAATGTCGTTACAACGATAAACGTTACATATATGTCTCGTTTCAAAATCATTAAGTTAGTAGTCTTGTTTTTACATATGTAGTTCATTGTTAATATAATTAATGATATGTTTACTTATCATAATATCATGTTAACTATATATATAACCATATATATGTCATCATATAGTTTTTTACAAGTTTTAACGTTCGTGAATCACCGGTCAACTTGGGTGGTCAATTGTCTATATGAAACCTATTTCAATTAATCAAGTCTTAACAAGTTTGATTGCTTAACATGTTGGAAACATTTAATCATGTAAACATCAATCTCAATTAATATATATAAACATGGAAAAGTTCGGGTCACTACAGTACCTACCCGTTAAATAAATTTCGTCCCGAAATTTTAAGCTGTTGAAGGTGTTGACGAATCTTCTGGAAATAGATGCGGGTATTTCTTCTTCATCTGATCTTCACGCTCCCAGGTGAACTCGGGTCCTCTACGAGCATTCCATCGAACCTTAACAATTGGTATCTTGTTTTGCTTAAGTCTTTTAACCTCACGATCCATTATTTCGACGGGTTCTTCGATGAATTGGAGTTTTTCGTTGATTTGGATTTCATCTAACGGAATAGTGAGATCTTCTTTAGCAAAACATTTCTTCAAATTCGAGACGTGGAAAGTGTTATGTACAGCCGCGAGTTGTTGAGGTAACTCAAGTCGGTAAGCTACTGGTCCGACACGATCAATAATCTTGAATGGTCCAATATACCTTGGATTTAATTTCCCTCGTTTACCAAATCGAACAACGCCTTTCCAAGGTGAAACTTTAAGCATGACCATCTCTCCAATTTCAAATTCTATATCTTTTCTTTTAATGTCAGCGTAGCTCTTTTGTCGACTTTGGGCGGTTTTCAACCGTTGTTGAATTTGGATGATCTTCTCGGTAGTTTCTTGTATAATCTCCGGACCCGTAATCTGTCTATCCCCCACCTCACTCCAACAAATCGGAGACCTGCACTTTCTACCATAAAGTGCTTCAAACGGCGCCATCTCAATGCTTGAATGGTAGCTGTTGTTGTAGGAAAATTCTGCTAACGGTAGATGTCGATCCCAACTGTTTCCGAAATCAATAACACATGCTCGTAGCATGTCTTCAAGCGTTTGTATCGTCCTTTCGCTCTGCCCATCAGTTTGTGGATGATAGGCAGTACTCATGTCTAGACGAGTTCCTAATGCTTGCTGTAATGTCTGCCAGAATCTTGAAATAAATCTGCCATCCCTATCAGAGATAATAGAGATTGGTATTCCATGTCTGGAGATGACTTCCTTCAAATACAGTCGTGCTAACTTCTCCATCTTGTCATCTTCTCTTATTGGTAGGAAGTGTGCTGATTTGGTGAGACGATCAACTATTACCCAAATAGTATCAAAACCACTTGCAGTCCTTGGCAATTTAGTGATGAAATCCATGGTAATGTTTTCCCATTTCCATTTCGGGATTTCGGGTTGTTGAAGTAGACCTGATGGTTTCTGATGCTCAGCTTTGACCTTAGAACACGTCAAACATTCTCCTACGTATATAGCAACATCGGCTTTCATACCCGGCCACCAAAAATGTTTCTTGAGATCCTTGTACATCTTCCCCGTTCCAGGATGTATTGAGTATCTGGTTTTATGAGCTTCTCTAAGTACCATTTCTCTCATATCTCCAAATTTTGGTACCCAAATCCTTTCAGCCCTATACCGGGTTCCGTCTTCCCGAATATTAAGATGCTTCTCCGATCCTTTGGGTATTTCATCCTTTAAATTTCCCTCTTTTAAAACTCTTTGTTGCGCCTCCTTTATTTGAGTAGTAATGTTATTATGAATCATTATATTCATAGATTTTACTCGAATGGGTTCTCTATCCTTCCTGCTCAAGGCATCAGCTACCACATTTGCCTTCCCCGGGTGGTAACAAATCTCAAAATCGTAATCATTCAATAATTCAATCCACCTACGCTGCCTCATATTCAGTTGTTTCTGATTAAATATGTGTTGAAGACTTTTGTGGTCGGTATATATAATACTTTTGACCCCATATAAGTAGTGCCTCCAAGTCTTTAATGCAAAAACAACCGCGCCTAATTCCAAATCATGCGTCGTATAATTTTGTTCGTGAATCTTCAATTGTCTAGACGCATAAGCAATCACCTTCGTTCGTTGCATTAATACACAACCGAGACCTTGCTTTGATGCGTCACAATAAATCACAAAATCATCATTCCCTTCAGGCAATGACAATATAGGTGCCGTAGTTAGCTTTTTCTTCAATAACTGAAACGCTTTCTCTTGTTCATCATTCCATTCAAATTTCTTCCCTTTATGCGTTAATGCAGTCAAGGGTTTTGCTATTCTGGAAAAGTCTTGGATGAACCTTCTGTAGTAACCAGCTAGTCCTAAAAACTGGCGTATGTGTTTCGGAGTTTTCGGGGTTTCCCACTTTTCAACAGTTTCTATCTTTGCCGGATCCACCTTAATACCTTCTTTGTTCACTATGTGACCGAGGAATTGAACTTCTTCCAACCAAAATGCACACTTTGAAAACTTAGCGTACAATTCTTCCTTCCTCAATACTTCTAACACCTTTCTCAAATGTTCACCGTGTTCTTGGTCATTCTTTGAGTAAATAAGTATGTCATCAATGAAAACAATGACAAACTTGTCAAGGTATGGTCCACACACTCGGTTCATAAGGTCCATGAACACAACTGGTGCATTAGTTAAACCAAACGGCATGACCATAAACTCGTAATGACCGTAACGTGTTCTGAAAGCAGTCTTTGGAATATCATCTTCTTTCACCCGCATTTGATGATACCCGGAACGTAAGTCAATCTTTGAATAAACAGACGAGCCTTGTAGTTGATCAAATAAGTCGTCGATTCTCGGTAGTGGGTAGCGGTTCTTGATGGTAAGTTTGTTCAACTCTCGGTAGTCGATACACAACCTGAATGTACCATCTTTCTTCTTGACAAACAAAACAGGAGCTCCCCACGGTGATGTGCTTGGTCGAATGAAACCACGCTCTAAAAGTTCTTGTAATTGGCTTTGCAGTTCTTTCATCTCGCTGGGTGCGAGTCTGTAAGGAGCACGAGCTATTGGTGCAGCTCCTGGTACAAGATCTATTTGAAATTCAACGGATCGATGTGGGGGTAATCCCGGTAATTCTTTCAGAAATACATCGGGAAATTCTTTTGCAATGGGAACATCATTGATGCTCTTTTCTTCAGTTTGTACTTTCTCGACGTGTGCTAGAACAGCATAGCAACCTTTTCTTATTAGTTTTTGTGCCTTCAAATTACTAATAAGATGTAGCTTCGTGTTGCCCTTTTCTCCGTACACCATTAAGGGTTTTCCTTTTTCTCGTATAATGCGAATTGCATTTTTGTAACAAACGATCTCCGCTTTCACTTCTTTCAACCAGTCCATACCGATTATCACATCAAAACTCCCTAACTCTACTGGTATCAAATCAATCTTAAATGTTTCGCTAACCAGTTTAATTTCTCGATTCCGACATATATTATCTGCTGAAATTAATTTACCATTTGCTAATTCGAGTAAAAATTTACTATCCAAAGGCGTCAATGGACAACTTAATTTAGCACAAAAATCTCTACTCATATAGCTTCTATCCGCACCCGAATCAAATAAAACGTAAGCAGATTTATTGTCAATAAGAAACGTACCCGTAACAAGCTCCGGGTCTTCCTGTGCCTCTACCTAATTAATATTGAAAACTCTTCCACGGCCTTGTCCATTCGTGTTCTCCTGGTTCGGGCAATTTCTAATAATGTGGCCTGGTTTTCCACATTTATAACAAACTACATTGGCATAACTTGCTCCGACACTACTTGCTCCGCCATTACTCGTTCCGACACCATTTGTTCCTTTCGTTCTATTAACCCCTGGTCCGTAGACCTCACACTTCGCCGCGCTATGACCATTTCTTTTACACTTGTTGCAAAATTTGGTGCAGAACCCCGAGTGATTCTTTTCACACCTTTGGCATAGTTGCTTCTGATTGTTGTTGTTGTTGCGGTTATTATTGTTGTTGGGATGATTGTTGTAGTTGCTGTTGTTGTTGTTGTTGTTGTTGTTGTTGTTGTTGGGCCGTTTGTTGTAGTTGCGATTGATGTTGCGATTGTTGGGATAATTGTTGCGATTATTGTTGTAATTGCTGTTGTTGTTGTATTGGTGATTCTTATCACCGTTTTCCTCCCACTTTCTTTTAACTTGCTTCACATTGGCCTCTTCAGCAGTCTGTTCTTTAATTCTTTCTTCAATCTGGTTCACTAGTTTGTGAGCCATTCTACATGCCTGTTGTATGGAGGCGGGCTCGTGTGAACTTATATCTTCTTGGATTCTTTCCGGTAATCCTTTCACAAACGCGTCGATCTTCTCTTCCTCATCTTCGAATGCTCCCGGACACAATAGGCACAATTCTGTGAATCGTCTTTCGTACGTGGTAATATCAAATCCTTGGGTTCGTAACCCTCTAAGTTCTGTCTTGAGCTTATTGACCTCGGTTCTGGGACGGTACTTCTCGTTCATCAAGTGCTTGAATGCTGACCACGGTAGTGCGTACGCATCATCTTGTCCCACTTGCTCTAGATAGGTATTCCACCATGTTAACGCAGAACCTGTGAAGGTATGCGTAGCGTACTTCACTTTGTCCTCTTCAGTACACTTACTTATGGCAAACACCGATTCAACCTTCTCGGTCCACCGTTTCAATCCGATCGGTCCTTCGGTTCCATCAAATTCCAAAGGTTTGCAGGCAGTGAATTCTTTGTAGGTGCATCCTACACGATTTCCTGTACTGCTAGATCCAAGGTTATTGTTGGTATGTAGCGCAGCCTGTACTGCAGCTATGTTTGAAGCTAGAAAAGTACGGAATTCCTCTTCATTCATATTCACGGTGTGTCGAGTAGTCGGTGCCATTTCCTTCAAAATAGTTAAATGGAACAAGTTAATCATACAGAATATTAAGAGTAGTTAATAGTATTTCGTAGCATAATATGAACTCATTTATAAAAGCTTTTTCTTCATATTAGCGTTTTATAAGTTTAAATTCGGGTAGTACCTACCCGTTAAGTTCATACTTAGTAGCTAATATACAATTCAACTACTACAATTCTATATGAAAAACTGATTATAATAATATTTCGCGTTCAAACTTTTATACAATATTTTACAAACTTACAATACCGCTTATTTTACATAAAGCATGAAATATAGCACACAATAACTTTGATACAAGATAGTTGTGAAGACAATTCTAGCTAGTACACAAGTCGTTCAGCAAAGGCAATAAAGACACGTAATTCATGCGTCCAGAAACAAGTCATGCATTCTGGTTTTACTAGGACTACTTCCCATCCTTGGTCTTGTGCAACATAACCGTTATGGCCGTTGATAAGACAGCGTGTTGTAACGTCATCAAAGGGACGAGGGTTACGTAATGTCCAACAGTCCCGTAATAATCTAAAAACCTCATTTCTTACCCCAATTACCGACTCCGTCACTTGTGGAAACGTTTTGTTTAATAGTTGTAGCCCGATGTTCTTGTTCTCACTTTGGTGAGAAGCGAACATTACTAATCCGTAAGCATAACATGCTTCTTTATGTTGCATGTTAGCCGCTTTTTCTAAATCACGAAGTCCAATATTCGGATATATTGAGTCAAAATAATTTCTTAACCCGTTGCGTAAAATAGCATTTGGGTTCCCCGCAATATATGCGTCAAAGTAAACACATCGTAACTTATGGGTTTCCCAATGTGATATCCCCCATCTTTCAAACGAAAGTCTCTTATAAACCAAGACATTCTTGGAACGTTCTTCGAATGTCTTACAAACTGATCTCGCCTTAAATAGTTGTGCCGAAGAATTCTGGCCGACTCTAGACAAGATTTCATCAATCATGTCTCCGGGTAGGTCTCTTAAAATATTGGGTTGTCTATCCATTTTGTGTTTTTAAACTGTAAAATAGACAAGAGTTAGATTCATAAAAAAAATACTTATTAATACAAGCAATTTTTACATATATCATAAAGCATAAGAACACTATATTCCATATATTACACCACACGAATACAATTATCTTATTCCGACTCGCTCGTTTCTTCTTCTTCGGTTTTGGTTCGTTTTGCCAAGTTTCTAGGGATATATGATGTTCCCCTAATACGAGCCGTCGTTGTCCACATTGGTTTAGAAAAACCTGGTGGTTTAGAGGTTCCCGGGTCATTGTTACAACTTAAGGACTTCGGGGGTTGACGATACATATAAAGTTCATCGGGGTTGGAATTAGATTTCTCTATTTTTATGCCCTTTCCCTTATTATTTTCTTTTGCCTTTTTAAATTCAGTTGGGGTAATTTCTATAACATCATCGGAATTCTCGTCGGAATCCGATTCATCGGAGAATTGGTAATCCTCCCAATATTTTGCTTCCTTGGCGGAAACACCATTGACCATAATTAACTTTGGTCGGTTGGTTGAGGATTTTCTTTTACTTAACCGTTTTATTATTTCCCCCACCGGTTCTATTTCTTCATCCGGTTCCGATTCTTCTTCCGGTTCCGATTCTTCTTCCGGTTCCGACTCTTCTTCCGGTTCCTCTTCGGGAACTTGTGAATCAGTCCACAAATCATTCCAATTTACATTTGACTCTTCATTATTATTAGGTGAGTCAATGGGACTTGTTCTAGAGGTAGACATCTATCACATAATATCAAACACGTTAAGAGATTAATATATCACATAATATTCATATGTTAAAAATATATAGTTTCCAACAAAAATGTTAAGCAATCATTTTTAAAGAAAACACGGTCGAAGTCCAGACTCAGTAATGCATCCTAACAAACTCGATAAGACACACTAATGCAAATTTTCTGGTTCTCTAAGACCAACGCTCGGATACCAACTGAAATGTCCCGTTCTTATTGATTAAAAACGTTCCATATTAATTGATTTCGTTGCGAGGTTTTGACCTCTATATGAGACGTTTTTCAAAGACTGCATTCATTTTTAAACAAACCATAACCTTTATTTCATCAATAAAGGTTTAAAAAGCTTTACGTAGATTATCAAATAATGATAATCTAAAATATCCTGTTTACACACGACCATTACATAATGGTTTACAATACAAATATGTTACAACAAAATAAGTTTCTTGAATGCAGTTTTTACACAATATCATACAAGCATGGACTCCAAATCTTGTCCTTATTTAAGTATGCGACAGCGGAAGCTCTTAATAATCACCTGAGAATAAACATGCTTAAAACGTCAACAAAAATGTTGGTGAGTTATAGGTTTAACCTATATATATCAAATCGTAACAATAGACCACAAGATTTCATATTTCAATACACATCCCATACATAGAGATAAAAATCATTCATATGGTGAACACCTGGTAACCGACAATAACAAGATGCATATATAAGAATATCCCCATCATTCCGGGACACCCTTCGGATATGATATAAATTTCGAAGTACTAAAGCATCCGGTACTTTGGATGGGGTTTGTTAGGCCCAATAGATCTATCTTTAGGATTCGCGTCAATTAGGGTGTCTGTTCCCTAATTCTTAGATTACCAGACTTAATAAAAAGGGGCATATTCGATTTCGATAATTCAACCATAGAATGTAGTTTCACGTACTTGTGTCTATTTTGTAAATCATTTATAAAACCTGCATGTATTCTCATCCCAAAAATATTAGATTTTAAAAGTGGGACTATAACTCACTTTCACAGATTTTTACTTCGTCGGGAAGTAAGACTTGGCCACTGGTTGATTCACGAACCTATAACAATATATACATATATATCAAAGTATGTTCAAAATATATTTACAACACTTTTAATATATTTTGATGTTTTAAGTTTATTAAGTCAGCTGTCCTCGTTAGTAACCTACAACTAGTTGTCCACAGTTAGATGTACAGAAATAAATCGATAAATATTATCTTGAATCAATCCACGACCCAGTGTATACGTATCTCAGTATTGATCACAACTCAAACTATATATATTTTGGAATCAACCTCAACCCTGTATAGCTAACTCCAACATTCACATATAGAGTGTCTATGGTTGTTCCGAAATATATATAGATGTGTCGACATGATAGGTCGAAACATTGTATACGTGTCTATGGTATCTCAAGATTACATAATATATAATACAAGTTGATTAAGTTATGGTTGGAATAGATTTGTTACCAATTTTCACGTAGCTAAAATGAGAAAAATTATCCAATCTTGTTTTACCCATAACTTCTTCATTTTAAATCCGTTTTGAGTGAATCAAATTGCTATGGTTTCATATTGAACTCTATTTTATGAATCTAAACAAAAAAAGTATAGGTTTCTAGTCGGAAAAATAAGTTACAAGTCATTTTTGTAAAGGTAGTCATTTCAGTCGAAAGAACGACGTCTAGATGACCATTTTAGAAAACATACTTCCACTTTGAGTTTAACCATAATTTTTGGATATAGTTTCATGTTCATAATAAAAATCATTTTCTCAGAATAACAACTTTTAAATCAAAGTTTATCATAGTTTTTAATTAACTAACCCAAAACAGCCCGCGGTGTTACTACGACGGCGTAAATCCGGTTTTACGGTGTTTTTCGTGTTTCCAGGTTTTAAATCATTAAGTTAGCATATCATATAGATATAGAACATGTGTTTAGTTGATTTTAAAAGTCAAGTTAGAAGGATTAACTTTTGTTTGCGAACAAGTTTAGAATTAACTAAACTATGTTCTAGTGATTACAAGTTTAAACCTTCGAATAAGATAGCTTTATATGTATGAATCGAATGATGTTATGAACATCATTACTACCTTAAGTTCCTTGGATGAACCTACTGGAAAAGAGAAAAATGGATCTAGCTTCAATGGATCCTTGGATGGCTCAAAGTTCTTGAAGCAAAATCATGACACGAAAACAAGTTCAAGTAAGATCATCACTTGAAATAAGATTGTTATAGTTATAGAAATTGAACCAAAGTTTGAATATGATTATTACCTTGTATTAGAATGATAACCTACTGTAAGAAACAAAGATTTCTTGAGGTTGGATGATCACCTTACAAGATTGGAAGTGAGCTAGCAAACTTGAAAGTATTCTTGATTTTATGAAACTAGAACTTTTGGAATTTATGAAGAACACTTAGAACTTGAAGATAGAAATTGAGAGAGTTCAATTAGATGAAGAAAATTGAAGAATGAAAGTGTTTGTAGGTGTTTTTGGTCGTTGGTGTATGGATTAGATATAAAGGATATGTAATTTTGTTTTCATGTAAATAAGTCATGAATGATTACTCATATTTTTGTAATCTTATGAGATATTTCATGCTAGTTGCCAAATGATGGTTCCCACATGTGTTAGGTGACTCACATGGGCTGCTAAGAGCTGATCATTGGAGTGTATATACCAATAGTACATACATCTAAAAGCTGTGTATTGTACGAGTACGAATACGGGTGCATACGAGTAGAATTGTTGATGAAACTGAACGAGAATGTAATTGTAAGCATTTTTGTTAAGTAGAAGTATTTTGATAAGTGTATTGAAGTCTTTCAAAAGTGTATAAATACATATTAAAACACTACATGTATATACATTTTAACTGAGTCGTTAAGTCATCGTTAGTCGTTACATGTAAGTGTTGTTTTGAAACCTTTAGGTTAACGATCTTGTTAAATGTTGTTAACCCAATGTTTATAATAACAAAAGAGATTTTAAATTATTATATTATCATGATATTATGATGTACGAATATCTCTTAATATGATATATATACATTAAATGTCGTTACAACGATAAACGTTACATATATGTCTCGTTTCAAAATCATTAAGTTAGTAGTCTTGTTTTTACATATGTAGTTCATTGTTAATATAATTAATGATATGTTTACTTATCATAATATCATGTTAACTATATATATAACCATATATATGTCATCATATAGTTTTTTACAAGTTTTAACGTTCGTGAATCACCGGTCAACTTGGGTGGTCAATTGTCTATATGAAACCTATTTCAATTAATCAAGTCTTAACAAGTTTGATTGCTTAACATGTTGGAAACATTTAATCATGTAAACATCAATCTCAATTAATATATATAAACATGGAAAAGTTCGGGTCACTACAGTGAAAAACGTCTCATATAGAGGTCAAAACCTCGCAACGAAATCAATTAATATGGAACGTTTTTAATCAATAAGAACGGGACATTTCAGTACACAAGTCGTTCGGCAAAGGCAATAAAGACACGCAATTCATACGTCCAGAAACAAGTCATGCATTCTGGTTTTACTAGGACTACTTCCCATCCTTGGTCTTGTGCAACATAACCGTTATGGCCGTTGATAAGACAGCGTGTTGTAACATCATCAAAGGGACGAGGGTTACGTAATGTCCAACAGTCCCGTAATAATCTAAAAACCTCATTTCTTACCCTAATTACCGACTCCGTCACTTGTGGAAACGTTTTGTTTAATAGTTGTAGCCCGATGTTCTTGTTCTCACTTTGGTGAGAAGCGAACATTACTAATCCGTAAGCATAACATGCTTCTTTATGTTGCATGTTAGCCGCTTTTTCTAAATCACGAAGTCCAATATTCGGATATATTGAGTCAAAATAATTTCTTAACCCGTTGCGTAAAATAGCATTTGGGTTCCCCGCAATATATGCGTCAAAGTAAACACATCGTAACTTATGGGTTTCCCAATGTGATATCCCCCATCTTTCAAACGAAAGTCTCTTATAAACCAAGACATTCTTGGAACGTTCTTCGAATGTCTTACAAACTGATCTCGCCTTAAATAGTTGTGCCGAAGAATTCTGGCCGACTCTAGACAAGATTTCATCAATCATGTCTCCGGGTAGGTCTCTTAAAATATTGGCTTGTCTATCCATTTTGTGTTTTTAAACTGTAAAATAGACAAGAGTTAGTTTCATAAAAAAATACTTATTAATACAAGCAATTTTTACATATATCATAAAGCATAAGAACACTATATTACATATATTACACCACACGAATACAACTATCTTATTCCGACTCGCTCGTTTCTTCTTCTTCGGTTTTGGTTCGTTTTGCCAAGTTTCTAGGGATATATGATGTTCCCCTAATACGAGCCGTCGTTGTCCACATTGGTTTAGAAAAACCTGGTGGTTTAGAGGTTCCCGGGTCATTGTTACAACTTAAGGACTTCGGGGGTTGACGATACATATAAAGTTCATCAGGGTTGGAATTAGATTTCTCTATTTTTATGCCCTTTCCCTTATTATTTTCTTTTGCCTTTTTAAATTCAGTTGGGGTAATTTCTATAACATCATCGGAATTCTCGTCGGAATCCGATTCATCGGAGAATTGGTAATCCTCCCAATATTTTGCTTCCTTGGCGGAAACACCATTGACCATAATTAACTTTGGTCTGTTGGTTGAGGATTTTCTTTTACTTAACCGTTTTATTATTTCCCCCACCGGTTCTATTTCTTCATCCGGTTCCGATTCTTCTTCCGGTTCCGATTCTTCTTCCGGTTCCGACTCTTCTTCCGGTTCCTCTTCGGGAACTTGTGAATCAGTCCACAAATCATTCCAATTTACATTTGACTCTTCATTATTATTAGGTGAGTCAATGGGACTTGTTCTAGAGGTAGACATCTATCACATAATATCAAACACGTTAAGAGATTAATATATCACATAATATTCATATGTTAAAAATATATAGTTTCCAACAAAAATGTTAAGTAATCATTTTTAAAGAAAACACGGTCGAAGTCCAGACTCACTAATGCATCCTAACAAACTCGATAAGACACACTAATGCAAATTTTCTGGTTCTCTAAGACCAACGCTCTGATACCAACTGAAATGTCCCGTTCTTATTGATTAAAAACGTTCCATATTAATTGATTTCGTTGCGAGGTTTTGACCTCTATATGAGACGTTTTTCAAAGACTGCATTCATTTTTAAAACAAACCATAACCTTTATTTCATAAATAAAGGTTTAAAAAGCTTTACGTAGATTATCAAATAATGATAATCTAAAATATCCTGTTTACACACGACCATTACATAATGGTTTACAATACAAATATGTTACATCGAAATCAGTTTCTTGAATGCAGTTTTTACACAATATCATACAAACATGGTCTCCAAATCTTGTCCTTATTTTAGTATGCAACAGCGGAAGCTCTTAATATTCACCTGAGAATAAACATGCTTTAAACGTCAACAAAAATGTTGGTGAGTTATAGGTTTAACCTATATATATTAAATCGTAACAATAGACCACAAGATTTCATATTTCAATACACATCCCATACATAGAGATAAAAATCATTCATATGGTGAACACCTGGTAACCGACATTAACAAGATGCATATATAAGAATATCCCCATCATTCCGGGACACCCTTCGGATATGATATAAATTTCGAAGTACTAAAGCATCCGGTACTTTGGATGGGGTTTGTTAAGCCCAATAGATCTATCTTTAGGATTCGCGTCAATTAGGGTGTCTGTTCCCTAATTCTTAGATTACCAGACTTAATAAAAAGGGGCATATTCGATTTCGATAATTCAACCATAGAATGTAGTTTCACGTACTTGTGTCTATTTTGTAAATCATTTATAAAACCTGCATGTATTCTCATCCCAAAAATATTAGATTTTAAAAGTGGGACTATAACTCACTTTCACAGATTTTTACTTCGTCGGGAAGTAAGACTTGACCACCGGTTGATTCACGAACCTATAACAATATATACATATATATCAAAGTATGTTCAAAATATATTTACAACACTTTTAATATATTTTGATGTTTTAAGTTTATTAAGTCAGCTGTCCTCGTTAGTAACCTACAACTAGTTGTCCACAGTTAGATGTACAGAAATAAATCGATAAATATTATCTTGAATCAATCCACGACCCAGTGTATACGTATCTCAGTATTGATCACAACTCAAACTATATATATTTTGGAATCAACCTCAACCCTGTATAGCTAACTCCAACATTCACATATAGAGTGTCTATGGTTGTTCCGAAATATATATAGATGTGTCGACATGATAGGTCGAAACATTGTATACGTGTCTATGGTATCTCAAGATTACATAATATACAATACAAGTTGATTAAGTTATGGTTGGAATAGATTTGTTATCAATTTTCACGTAGCTAAAATGAGAAAAATTATCCAATCTTGTTTTACCCATAACTTCTTCATTTTAAATCCGTTTTGAGTGAATCAAATTGCTATGGTTTCATATTGAACTCTATTTTATGAATCTAAACAGAAAAGTATAGGTTTATAGTCGGAAAAATAAGTTACAAGTCGTTTTTGTAAAGGTAGTCATTTCAGTCGAAAGAACGACGTCTAGATGACCATTTTAGAAAACATACTTCCACTTTGAGTTTAACCATAATTTTTGGATATAGTTTCATGTTCATAATAAAAATCATTTTCTCAGAATAACAACTTTTAAATCAAAGTTTATCATAGTTTTTAATTAACTAACCCAAAACAGCCCGCGGTGTTACTACGACGGCGTAAATCCGGTTTTACGGTGTTTTTCGTGTTTCCAAGTTTTAAATCATTAAGTTAGCATATCATATAGATATAGAACATGTGTTTAGTTGATTTTAAAAGTCAAGTTAGAAGGATTAACTTTTGTTTGCGAACAAGTTTAGAATTAACTAAACTATGTTCTAGTGATTACAAGTTTAAACCTTCGAATAAGATAGCTTTATATGTATGAATCGAATGATGTTATGAACATCATTACTACCTTAATTTCCTTGGATAAACCTACTGGAAAAGAGAAAAATGGATCTAGCTTCAATGGATCCTTGGATGGCTCGAAGTTCTTGAAGCAGAATCATGACACGAAAACAAGTTCAAGTAAGATCATCACTTGAAATAAGATTGTTATAGTTATAGAAATTGAACCAAAGTTTGAATATGATTATTACCTTGTATTAGAATGATAACCTACTGTAAGAAACAAAGATTTCTTGAGGTTGGATGATCACCTTACAAGATTGGAAGTGAGCTAGCAAACTTGAAAGTATTCTTGATTTTATGAAACTAGAACTTTTGGAATTTATGAAGAACACTTAGAACTTGAAGATAGAACTTGAGAGAGATCAATTAGATGAAGAAAATTGAAGAATGAAAGTGTTTGTAGGTGTTTTTGGTCGTTGGTGTATGGATTAGATATAAAGGATATGTAATTTTGTTTTCATGTAAATAAGTCATGAATGATTACTCATATTTTTGTAATTTTATGAGATATTTCATGCTAGTTGCCAAATGATGGTTCCCACATGTGTTAGGTGACTCACATGGGCTGCTAAGAGCTGATCATTGGAGTGTATATACCAATAGTACATACATCTAAAAGCTGTGTATTGTACGAGTACGAATACGGGTGCATACGAGTAGAATTGTTGATGAAACTGAACGAGGATGTAATTGTAAGCATTTTTGTTAAGTAGAAGTATTTTGATAAGTGTATTGAAGTCTTTCAAAAGTGTATAAATACATATTAAAACACTACATGTATATACATTTTAACTGAGTCGTTAAGTCATCGTTAGTCGTTACATGTAAGTGTTGTTTTGAAACCTTTAGGTTAACGATCTTGTTAAATGTTGTTAACCCAATGTTTATAATATAAAATGAGATTTTAAATTATTATATTATCATGATATTATCATGTATGAATATCTCTTAATATGATATATATACATTAAATGTCTTTACAACGATAATCGTTACATATATGTCTCGTTTAAAAATCATTAAGTTAGTAGTCTTGTTTTTACATATGTAGTTCATTGTTAATATACTTTATGATATGTTTTCTTATCATAGTATCATGTTAACTATATATATATATATATCCATATATATTTCATCATATAGTTTTTACAAGTTTTAACGTTCGTGAATCACCGATCAACTTGGGTGGTCAATTGTCTATATGAAACATATTTCAATTAATCAAGTCTTAACAAGTTTGATTGCTTAACATGTTGGAAACATTTAATCATGTAAATATTAATCTCAATTAATATATATAAACATGGAAAAGTTCGGGTCACTACAATTTTGACCTCTATATGAGACGTTTTTCAAAGACTGCATTCATTTTAAAACAAACCATAACCTTTATTTCATCAATAAAGGTTTAAAAAGCTTTACGTAGATTATCAAATAATGATAATCTAAAATATCCTGTTTACACACGACCATTACATAATGGTTTACAATACAAATATGTTACAACAAAATAAGTTTCTTGAATGCAGTTTTTACACAATATCATACAAGCATGGACTCCAAATCTCGTCCTTATTTAAGTATGCGACAGCCGAAGCTCTTAATAATCACCTGAGAATAAACATGCTTAAAACGTCAACAAAAAATGTTGGTGAGTTATAGGTTTAACCTATATATATCAAATCATACTAATAGACCACAAGATTTCATATTTCAATACACATCCCATACATAGAGATAAAAATCATTCATATGGTGAACACCTGGTAACCGACATTAACAAGATGCATATATAAGAATATCCCCATCATTCCGGGACACCCTTCGGATATGATATAAATTTCGAAGTACTAAAGCATCCGGTACTTTGGATGGGGTTTGTTAGGCCCAATAGATCTATCTTTAGGATTCGCGTCAATTAGGGTGTCTGTTCCCTAATTCTTAGATTACCAGACTTAATAAAAAGGGGCATATTCGATTTCGATAATTCAACCATAGAATGTAGTTTCACGTACTTGTGTCTATTTTGTAAATCATTTATAAAACCTGCATGTATTCTCATCCCAAAAATATTAGATTTTAAAAGTGGGACTATAACTCACTTTCACAGATTTTTACTTCATCGGGAAGTAAGTCTTGGCCACTGGTTGATTCACGAACCTATAACAATATATACATATATATCAAAGTATGTTCAAAATATATTTACAACACTTTTAATATATTTTGATGTTTTAAGTTTATTAAGTCAGATGTCCTCGTTAGTAACCTACAACTAGTTGTCCACAGTTAGATGTACAGAAATAAATTGATAAATATTATCTTGAATCAATCCACGACCCAGTGTATACATATCTCAGTATTGATCACAACTCAAACTATATATATTTTGGAATCAACCTCAACCCTGTATAGCTAACTCCAACATTCACATATAGAGTGTCTATGGTTGTTCCGAAATATATATAGATGTGTCGACATGATAGGTCGAAACATTGTATACGTGTCTATGGTATCTCAAGATTACATAATATACAATACAAGTTGATTAAGTTATGGTTGGAATAGATTTGTTACCAATTTTCACGTAGCTAAAATGAGAAAAATTATCCAATCTTGTTTTACCCATAACTTCTTCATTTTAAATCCGTTTTGAGTGAATCAAATTGCTATGGTTTCATATTGAACTCTATTTTATGAATCTAAACAGAAAAAGTATAGGTTTATAGTCGGAAAAATAAGTTACAAGTCGTTTTTGTAAAGGTAGTCATTTCAGTCGAAAGAACGACGTCTAGATGACCATTTTAGAAAACATACTTCCACTTTGAGTTTAACCATAATTTTTGGATATAGTTTCATGTTCATAATAAAAATCATTTTCTCAGAATAACAACTTTTAAATCAAAGTTTATCATAGTTTTTAATTAACTAACCCAAAACAGCCCGCGGTGTTACTACGATGGCGTAAATCCGGTTTTACGGTGTTTTTCGTGTTTCCAGGTTTTAAATCATTAAGTTAGCATATCATATAGATATAGAACATGTGTTTAGTTGATTTTAAAAGTCAAGTTAGAAGGATTAACTTTTGTTTGCGAACAAGTTTAGAATTAACTAAACTATGTTCTAGTGATTACAAGTTTAAACCTTCGAATAAGATAGCTTTATATGTATGAATCGAATGATGTAATGAACATCATTACTACCTTAAGTTCCTTGGATAAACCTACTGGAAAATAGAAAAATGGATCTAGCTTCAACGGATCTTTGGATGGCTCGAAGTTCTTGAAGCAGAATCATGACACGAAAACAAGTTCAAGTAAGATCATCACTTGAAATAAGATTGTTATAGTTAATGAAATTGAACCAAAGTTTGAATATGATTATTACCTTGTATTAGAATGATAACCTACTGTAAGAAACAAAGATTTCTTTAGGTTGGATGATCACCTTACAAGATTGGAAGTGAGCTAGCAAACTTGAAAGTATTCTTGATTTTATGTAACTAGAACTTGTAGAATTTATGAAGAACACTTAGAACTTGAAGATAGAACTTGAGAGAGATCAATTAGATGAAGAAAATTGAAGAATGAAAGTGTTTGTAGGTGTTTTTGGTCGTTGGTGTATGGATTAGATATAAAGGATATGTAATTTTGTTTTCATGTAAATAAGTCATGAATGATTACTCATATTTTTGTAATTTTATGAGATATTTCATGCTAGTTGTCAAATGATGGTTCCCACATGTGTTAGGTGACTCACATGGGCTGCTAAGAGCTGATCATTGGAGTGTATATACCAATAGTACATACATCTAAAAGCTGTGTATTGTACGAGTACGAATACGGGTGCATACGAGTAGAATTGTTGATGAAACTGAACGAGGATGTAATTGTAAGCATTTTTGTTAAGTAGAAGTATTTTGATAAGTGTATTGAAGTCTTTCAAAAGTGTATAAATACATATTAAAACACTACATGTATATACATTTTAACTGAGTCGTTAAGTCATCGTTAGTCGTTACATGTAAGTGTTGTTTTGAAACCTTTAGGTTAACGATCTTGTTAAATGTTGTTAACCCAATGTTTATAATATCAAATGAGATTTTAAATTATTATATTATCATGATATTATCATGTATGAATATCTCTTAATATGATATATATACATTAAATATCTTTACAACGATAATCGTTACATATATGTCTCGTTTAAAATTCATTAAGTTAGTAGTCTTGTTTTTACATATGTAGTTCATTGTTAATATACTTAATGATATGTTTACTTATCATAGTATCATGTTAACTATATATATCCATATATATGTCATCATATAGTTTTTACAAGTTTTAACGTTCGTGAATCACCGGTCAACTTGGGTGGTCAATTGTCTATATGAAACATATTTTAATTAATCAAGTCTTAACAAGTTTGATTGCTTAACATGTTGGAAACATTTAATCATGTAAATATCAATCTCAATTAACATATATAAACATGGAAAAGTTCGGTTCACTACAACTTGCGCCCACCGAAATGAAAGAATTACAAAGTCAGCTACAAGAATTATTAGAACGTGGTTTTATCCGACCGAGTACGTCACCATGGGGAGCTCCAATTTTGTTCGTTAAAAAGAAAGATGGGTCTTTTCGCATGTGTATCGATTACCGTGAGCTGAACAAAGTAACCATCAAAAACCGATACCCTTTACCCCGAATCGACGACCTATTTGATCAACTCCAAGGTTCGAACGTATACTCCAAAATCTACTTAAGGTCGGGTTATCATCAACTGAGGGTTAAAGAAGCCGATATACCAAAAACAGCCTTCAGAACTTGTTATGGCCATTACGAATTTATGGTTATGCCATTCGGTCTAACCAATACACCCGCAGTTTTCATGGACCTCATGCACCGAGTATGTAGTCCATATTTAGATAAGTTTTTTATTGTCTTTATTGATGACATCCTTATTTATTCGAAGAATAACCAAGAACACGAACAACACTTGAGACTTGTGTTAGAGTTGTTAAGAAAAGAGCAACTTTATGCTAAGTTCTCTAAATGTGCTTTTTGGTTAAATGAAGTACAATTTCTTGGTCACGTAGTCAGTAGTAATGGAGTCAAAGTTGATCCCGCCAAGATCGAATCCATCAAAAATTGGGAAACCCCGAAAACTCCAACGCAAATACGTCAATTTTTGGGTTTAGCTGGTTATTATAGGAGATTTATTCAAGATTTCTCCCGAATAGCCAAAAATTTAACTGCCTTGACACATAAGGGGAAGAAGTATGAATGGACTTCCGAACAAGAGGGTGCCTTCCAATTGTTGTAAAAGAAGTTGACTACGGCACCTATTTTATCATTACCTGACGAAATGGAAGATTTCGTTATTTACTGCGACGCACCAAGAATGGGTTTTGGGTGTGTTCTTATGCAACGGAAGAAGGTGATTGCATATGCTTCTCGACAACTCAAAATTCATGAACAAAACTACACCATACACGATCTAGAATTGGGCGCCGTTGTTTTTGCATTAAAGATGTGGAGGCATTATCTATATGGGGTCAAGTTTATCGTATACACCGACCACAAGAGTCTCCAACATATTTTAAATCAAAAACAACTAAACATGAGGCAGCGTAGATGGGTTGAGCTGCTAAATGATTACGATTGTGAAATCCGTTACCACTCGGGGAAAGCAAATGTTGTAGCCGATGCCTTGAGTCGAAAGGAAAGAGAACCTATTCGAGTAAAAGCTATGAACATGATTATTCATACTAATCTTACTACTCGAATAAAAGAGGCACAACAGGAGGTTTTGAAGGAAGGAATTTTTGGAAGGGAAATACCCAAAGGATTAGAAAAACCGCTTAATATTCGGAAAGACGGAACCAGGTATTTAGCTGAAAGAATTTGGGTACCAAAGAATGGGGATTTGAGGAAAGTGGTACTAGATGAAGCACATAAAACCAGATATTCAATACATCTTGGAGCGGGGAAAATGTACCAAGACCTCAAGAGAAACTTTTGGTGGCCAGGAATGAAGGCTGATATAACCACATATGTATGAGCATGTTTGACTTGTTCTAAAGTCAAAGCTGAGCATCAGAAACCATCGGGTCTACTCCAACAACCTGAAATCCCAGGATGGAAATGGGAAAACAATACCATGGATTTCATTGCTAAGTTACCGAGAACCGCAGGTGGTTATGATATGATTTGGGTAATAATCGATCGTCTTACTAAGTCAGCACACTTTCTGCCAATAAAAGATAAGGATGGTATAGAGAAATTATCACGATTATACCTGAAAGAAGTTGTTTCTAGACATGGTATACCAATCTCTATTATCTCTGATCGTGATAGCAGATTTACTTCCAGATTCTGGCAGGCATTACACGAAGCGTTGGGAACTCGTCTAGATTTAAGTACCGCCTATCATCCACAAACTGATGGGCAGAGTGAAAGGACGATTCAGACACTCGAAGACATGCTACAAGCATGTGTCATTGATTTTGAAAGAAGTTGGGATCGACATCTACCGTTAGCTGATGAGTTTTCCTACAATAACAGCTACCATTCTAGTATTGAGGCGGCACCATTCGAGGCACTTTATGGGAGGAAGTGCAGGTCTCCGATTTGTTGGAGTGATGTGTGGGAAAAATAGATTACAGGTCCGAAATTTATCCAGGAAACTACCGACAAGGTCATTCAGATTCAGCAACGATTGAAAACAGCCCGGAGTCGGCAAAAGAGCTACGCGGATGTTAGAAGGAAACCTTTAGAGTTTGAGGAGGGTGATATGGTTATGCTTAAGGTATCACCTTGGAAAGGGGTTATTCATTTTGGAAAGCGAGGGAAATTGAGCCCAAGATACATTGGGCCATTCAAGATTGAAAAACGTATTGGGCCAGTGGCCTATCGACTTGAGCTACCTCCACAATTAGAAAAGATTCATAACACCTTTCATGTTTCAAACCTGAAGAAATGCCTAGCTACCGAAGATCTCATTATTCCTTTAGATGAGATTAAAATTGACGAGAAACTAAATTTCGTCGAAGAACCCGTCGAAATTATGGATCGTGAGGTCAAACGACTCAAACAAAGTAAGATACCAATCGTTAAGGTTCGGTGGAATGCTCGTAGAGGACCTGAATTCACTTGGGAACGAGAAGACCAAATGAAGCAGAAGTATCCACATCTGTTTACCGATATCGCACGTTAACTAGGTACTATTCCAAATTTCGGGACGAAATTTAATTTAACGGGTGTATAATGTAACGACCCGAATTTTTCCGCTAATATATATAAGATTAATATTTACATAATTAAATGTTTCCAACATGTTAAGCAATCAAACTCATTAAGACTTGGTTATTTGGAATGAATTTTATACAAACGTTTGGACACCCAGTCTGTCTGACGATTCACGAACGTCAAATATCGTAATAATTAATTAAAGGAATATATATTTAGATATATATATTTATGATTTAATTAAATGATATTTAAGTATCTCATTAAGTATCTCATTAAGTATAATAATAATGAGTTATATATATATATATATATATATATATATATATATATATATATATATATATATATATATATATATACATATATATATATATATAAGATGAGACTACTAACTTAAAGACTTCGAAACAATATACATATATGTAACGATTATCCTTGTAATAGTATTTCACACACACACACACACACACACACACACACATATATATATATATATATATATATATATATATATATATATATATATATATATATATATATATATATATATATATATATGATATTAGATATGATAATACACCATGTTAACATGTTAACATAACAATTTAACATCTTATTTAAGTGTAATAACAATGGGTCAATTATATTTAACAAGATCGTTAACCTAAAGGTTTCGAAACAACACTTACATGTAACGACTAACGATGACTTAATGACTCAGTTAAATATATATACATGTAATGTATTATGATGTATTTATACAATTTTGAAAGACTTCAAGACACATATCATAGTACTTCTAGTTAAAAAAAATGCTTACAATTACATTCTCATTCATTTTCATCAAAAATTCTACTCGTACATGTATGGTATTGTACTCGTATAATACGCAGCTTCTAGATGTATTTACTATTCATCTATACTAATAAAAATCTGCTCCTTAGCAGCCTTAAATGATTAAGGATCATGTAGGAACCATCATTTATCAACTTTCAAGAATTATTTAGCAAGAAAACAAACTTAAGTATCTTTTTTTCTTTATAAAATGTAAAAAAACGTATTCATGAATGCACACCATTTCTTCACTCCATTTTCTCATACTTACACTCCAATTTCTCTCTCAAAATACTCCTAACATCATACTTGATCATCTCCAAGTATTTTCACCATCTTTTAGCTTCAATTACAAGCTTTAATCATCATAAAAACAACCATCTTTCAAGAACACTTCAAGAATCATATCAAGTCTTCATGACTACTTCCAAGCTTTCTAATCCATTCCAACTCATCATCTAAGATCAAGAAACCTTTGTTATTTACAGTAGGTTATCTTTCTTATTCAAAGTAATATTCATATTTAAACTTTGATTCAATTTCTATAACTATAACAATCTTATTTCAAGTGGAAATCTTACTTGAACTTATTTTCGTGTCAAGATTCTACTTCAAGAACTTTCAAGCCATCCAAGGATCCTTTGAAGCTAGATCTATTTTTCTCATTTCCAGTAGGTTTATCCAGAAAACATGAGGTAGTAATGATGTTCATAACATCATTCGATTCATCCATATAAAACTATCTTATTCGAAGAGCTAAACTTGTAATCACTAGAATATAGTTTAGTTAATTCTAAACTTGTTCGCAAAAAAAGTTAATCCTTCTAACTTAACTATTAAAATCAATTAAACACATGTTCTATATCTATATGATATGCTAACTTAATGATTTAAAACCTGTAAACACGAAGAACACCGTAAAACCGGATATACGCCGTCGTAGTACAACCGGGGGCTGTTTTGGTTTGGATAATTAAAAACTATGAAAAACTTTGATTTAAAAGCTATACTTCTGGGAAAATGATTTTTCTTATGAATATGAAACTATATCCAAAAATCATGGTTAAACTCAAAGTGAAAGTATGTTTTTCAAAATAGTCATCAAGATGTCGTTCTTTCGACGAAAATGACTACCTCTTTCAAAAATGACTTGTAACTTATATTTCCGACTATAAACCTATACTTTTTCTGTTTAGTTTCATAAATTTAAGTTCAATATGAAATCGTAACCGCTTAAATCACTCAAAACGGATTTGAAACGAAGAAATGACAGGTAAAAAAAAAATTGGTAAAAACTACCCATTTTAGCTACGTAAAAATTTGTAAGAAATCTATTCCAACCATAACTTAATCAACTTATATTGTATATTATGTAATCTTGAGATACCATAGACATGTATACAATGTTTCGACGTATCATGTTAACCCATCTATATATATATATATATATATATATATATATATATATATATATATATATATATATATATATATATATATTGCGGAACAACCATAGACACTCTATATGCAAATGTTGGAGTTAGCTATACAGGGTTGAGGTTGATTCCAAAATATATATATATATATATATATATATATATAGTTTGAGTTGTAATCAATACTGAGATATGTATACACTGGGTCGTGGATTGATTCAAGATATATATTAAGTTATTCATGTACGACAAATTATGGACTACTAACATTGGACTGCTAACTGGACAACTAAAATCATCAACACGTAATAAAGAAAATATTGTGAATATATTTCGATCATATTTTAATATATGTATATATTGTTATAGGTTCATAAATCAACCCGTGGCCAAGTCTAATTCTCGACGAATTAGTAATATGTGAAAGTGAGTTATAGTCCCATTTTTACTATCTAAATTATTTTGGGATGAGAATACATGCAAATTTATAAATGTTTTACAAAATAAGCACAAGTTCATGAAACTACATTCTACGACTGTTTTGTTATACCGGATATCTGTACTTATTATTGTTATGCTTGGTAACCTAAGAATTAGTGAAAAACACTAATTGACGCGAATCCTAAAGGTAGATCTACGGGCACCAACCACCCCAATTTTCGAATAGTGGAAATGCTTTAGTACTTTGAAGGGTTCTTGTCATACATTTGAATAGTGGAATGTATGATGCCAGATATCTTAAGCACTCTATGTTAAGGTCGGTTACCAGGCAACTCATCTTATGAATGATTTTTGCAGTTGTAATGATCCTGCGCATTTGATTAAATGAAATCTTGTGGCTTATTAAATGTTATGATTATTATATAGAAATTAAACCTATGACTCACCAACATTTTTTTTGTTGACGTTTTAAGCATGTTTATTCTCAGGTGAATATTAAAAACGCTTCCGCTGTCGTATGCCAACCCAAGGTCAAGATTTGGAGTCGGCATAATTGTTTATATTGTTTAAACTTGCATTCGGAGTATTTGTTGTAATATATTTGATCATATTGTAATGGGTTGTGTAAAAACTTATTTATTTGAGGAGATTGTCTTTGATAGACAATCTAAATTATGTCATTAAGACCTTTATTCAATAATAAAGGTTACGGTTGTTTTTAAAAACGAATGCAAGATTTGAAAAACGTCTCATATAGAGGTCAAAACCTCGCAAAGAAACCAATTAATATGAAACGTTTATAATTAATATGAACGGCGCATTTCAATATAGTCCCATTTTTAAACTCTAAAAATATTTTGGGATGAGAATACATGCATTTTATGTTTTACGCCATGGACACAAGTACTTAAAATATATACTACGTTGAGTTGTACCACATTGCATATCTTCCCTAATAACTTGGTAACTAATATTTACATGTTGTAAGAACATGTAAGCGTGAATCCTATTGATAGATCTATCGGGTTTGACAACCCCAACCGGGCAAGTCGCTCTAGTATCGTAAACGGTTGTATAGTACTTCATTTTTACTACACTTGGTACAGTGTAGGGAGATTTCATAATAAAGGGAATATGTCACATTAATGGTTAAGTATGGTTACTGAAGCGCTCAACAACTTATAGAATACTTTTATACACTTGCGAGTGTACATATATTTATAACTATGAAATCTTGTGGTCTATATTTATATCGATGCTAAACCTATATATCTCACCAACCTTTGTGTTGACTGTTTAAGCATGTTTATTCTAAGGTCCTTAAGAAAGTCTTCCGCTGTTGCATTATATGAGCAAGCTGTGCATGGAGTCTCATGTTTTTGTTTAAATGAAGTGTTGCATTCAATAAAACCTTCGTCATGTATTATATTCAACTTTTATGTCACGTGTGTAGTATTTGGAAACCGATGTATTATGGGTATTATTCCTTAAATAATCGCCCACTTGTTTAAAACATGCATTATGTATAATAATGGTGTGCTTTTTATGAAACAAATGCAATAATTTCTAAAACGTATCATATAGAGGTCAAATACCTCGCTATGGGACCAATGAATAACGTACTGCGTTTATAGTGATATGAACGGGTCGTTTCACTTTCCATGGCAACCTACACATCAAATTGAAGTTAGTGATGCTAGTAACACATTTAATACATGCACTTTTAACATCTGACAACATTTAGGCAACCAAATTCCAAGATTAAACACACCAAACTTCAAGTTCATGCTAGTTAATTAAAATAAAAAAAAGCGAGCATATAAATCACATATTCATGTTAGACTTGAGCCATAGACACTAATTAACACTTCTATAAGTTAAAAACATCAAGAACACAAATTCTAGTGTTTTTAGAAAGTTACCCAAATGCAATGAGATTGGTATAGATTCGAAGAGGAAGATACACGGATTCCGAATATGTAATTTGTTTTAGTTGATGCTTGCTAGATTCAAAATAGATGATGATTCTTTGTTTGGTTGTTTGAGAGAAAAAGAATGGGAGTATTAGAGAAAGAGGAGGATGAATGAATGGAGGAGGAAGGGTTTGACCCTTGACCTAGTCAAATGTTTGACATTTTTGCGAGTTTAGTCCCTTAAGTTTGAATCGGGTGCGTGAATTACCTAAACGAGATAATTTAAAACGCGTATTAGCGGAAGATGTTATAATTATATAACAGACTTTAAAATAACATAACGGAAGGTAAATGGAAAAAGGCGGGATGTTGCATTACCTACTCTTTAAAAGAAATTTCGTCCCGAAATTTAAGTAGGCGTAGTGGTCGTGGTTTCTTCCTCGAGATCTTGCATTTCCGAATCCACGAATAAATGAGGGTATTTCTTTCGTATTTGATCTCGCCTTTCCCAAGTAAACTCGGGTCCCCTTTTGGTGTTCCAACGGACCTTGACAATTGGAATTCGGCTTTGTTTTATCGTTTTGATGGAGTGGTCCACAATTTCAATCGGTTCCTCCACAAAATGAAGTTTGTCATCAATAGTAAGCTCCTCGAGAGGGATGATGAGTTCGGGTTCGGCAAAACACTTCTTCAAATTTGACACGTGGAAAGTAGGATGAACGGAGCTCAGTTGAGGCGGAAGATCTAAACGATAAGCAACGGTTCCAACACGCTCCAAGATTTCGAAAGGACCAATATACCGCAAATTTAGTTTCCCGCGTTTTCCGAAACGGATTACACCTTTCCAAGGTGCGAATTTTAACATTACGCGATCACTGACTTGAAATTCAAGGTCGTTGCGTCTTTTGTCGGTATAGCTCTTTTGATGACTACGGGCCATCCGGAGCCTATCTCGGATTTGAACGATCTTCTCGGTTGTTTCATGAATGAGTTCGGGTCCGGTGATTTGTATGTCGCCTACTTCGGCCCAACAAAGAGGTGAACGACATTTTCGGCCATATAATGCTTCGAATGGTGCGGCGTTAATACTCGCGTGATAACTATTGTTGTAGGAGAATTCGGCGAGAGGCAAGTGCTTGTCCCAAGCTTTTCCGAAATCGATAATGCAAGCTCGTAGCATGTCTTCCAAGGTTTGAATTGTGCATTCGCTTTGTCCGTCGGTTTGCGGATGGTATGTGGTGCTCATGTCTAAACGCGTTCCCAATGCTTCTTGTAAAGTACGCTAAAATCTAGAAACAAAACGGCCATCTCGGTCAGAAATAATCGATAAGGGTACACCGTGACTGGCGACGATCTCTTTAATGTAAATTTGTGCAAGTTTTTCCATTTTGTCGGTTTCCTTCATGGCTAGGAAGTGGGCGGATTTGGTGAGACGGTCTACAATAACCCAAATAGTATCATAACCGCTCGCTGTTCTTGGTAGTTTTGTGATAAAATCCATCGTTATTCTCTCCCACTTCCATTGTGGGATTTCGGATTGTTGAAGTAAACCGGACGATCTTTGATGTTCGGCTTTGACTTTGGAGCAAGTTAGGCACTTTCCCACATAAATAGCGACGTCCCTTTTAATGTTCGGCCACCAATATTGTTCTTTGAGGTCGTGGTATATCTTATTGGCACCGAGGTGAATCGAATATCTTGACTTATGGGCTTCGTCTAAAATAAGGCTTCGTAGGTCCCCATAACTAGGTACCCAAATTCTTCGGAGTCCGGTTTCTTTAACTTCGAATCAAGAGGTGAGGACGTTCAAGTGTTCGAGAGAGATGTTTTCATCCTTGAGAGCCTCGTCTTAGGCTACACGAATTTGGCTATTGAGATTGGTGTGGATGGTGATGTTTAAAGCTCGGACAAGAAGAGGCACCGCTCTTTCTTTTCGACTTAAGGCATTAGCTACAACATTTGCCTTTCCAGGATGATAACGAAGCTCACAATCATAATCGTTCAAAGTTTCAATCCATCGTCGTTGTCTCATGTTTAGTTGTTTTTGGTCGAAGATGTGTTGGAGGCTTTTGTGATCGGTGAAGATAGTACTTTTGGTTCCATAAAGATAGTGTCTCCACATTTTAAGTGCAAAGAGAACGGCTCCGAGTTCGAGATCATGTGTCGTGTAGTTCCGTTCATGAATTTTTAGTTGTCGAGAGGCATAAGCAATGACTTTCTTTCGTTGTATCAATACACACCCAAAACCATGTTTCGATGCATCGCAATATACAACAAAATCATCATTGTCTTCGGGAAGTGACAAGATAGGAGCGGTGGTTAGCTTTGTCTTCAAGATTTGAAACACGTGTTCTTGCTCGGTCGCCCAAATGAATTTCTTTCCCTTGTGAGTTAACGCGGTTAGAGGACGTGCAACCAAAGAGAAGTTTTCACTGAATCTACGATAGTACCCGGAGAGACCCAAGAATTGATGAATGTGGGTAGGAGTAGTAGGGGTCTCCCATTTGCTAATGGCTTCGATTTTTGCGGGATCGAATTTAATACCTGGATCACTTACAACATGACCAAGAAATTGAACTTCCTTCAACCAAAATTCACACTTAGAGAATTTGACATAGAGTCGTTCTTGTCTCAAGAGTTCAAGCACAAGTCGTAGATGTTGTTCGTGCTCTTCTTCGCTTTTAAAATAGACCAAAATATCATCGATGAACATGATAATGAATTTGTCGAGGTATGGTTTGCACACGCGGTTCATAAGATCCATGAACACCGCCGGTGCGTTAGTGAGACCTAATGGCATTACAAGAAATTTATAACTACCATAACGAGTTCGGAAAGCGGTTTTGGAGACATCTTCCCCCTTAACCCTTAATTGATGATAACCCGAGCGGAGATCGATTTTCGAATATACACGAGATCCTTGTAATTGATCAAAGAGGTCATCGATGCATGGAAAAGGGTATCGGTTCTTAACCTTCAATTTTTTTAGTTAACAATAGTCTATACACATTCGTAGGGATCCATCTTTCTTCTTAACGAATAAAATCGGAGCGTCCCATGGTGAATGGCTAGGTTGGATAAAACCAAGGTCAAGTAGTTCTTGAATTTGACTTTTCAATTCTTGCATTTCAGATGGAGCAAGTCTATACGGTGCAAGTGCTACGGGTGTGGCTCCCGGAATAAGATCGATTTGGAATTCAACTGGTCGATGAGGTGGAAGTCCCGGCAATTCGTCAGAAAATATATCAGAAAAGTCACTAACAATTGGCACATCATCGATATGCTTCTCGTCGGTTTCAACTTTCTTAACGTGGGCTAGAATCGCAAAACAACCTTTACGAAGGTACTTTTCAACTTTAAGGCACGAGACGAGATTGAGTCCCGTGCAACTCTTATCGCCATAGACAATCAAGGGTTCACCATTCTTGATAGGAATTTGAATTGCTTTAAGATCACAAAGGATGTGAGATTTCATTTTGTCTAGCCAATCCATACCAATGATTACGTCGAAGCTCCCTAGTTCTATAGGTATCAAGTCAATTTCAAACTCTTTACCCATTAAGTTTAACGTACACCCCCGATAAAATTTGTCGGCACTCAATAGTTTTTCGTTGGCCACTTCAATGGTATAAGTAGTATCTAGTGGGAGTGGTGGAGTGCTAAAAGAATGAGTCAAAGTCTTGGTTACAAAACTCTTATCGGCACCCGAATCGAATAAACAAGAGACATAAGAATCGTTGAGAAGGAACGTACCCGTGACTAGTTCATTGTCATCCCGGGCTTCCTCGGTTTTGATGTTGAAAGCTCGGTCACGTGTATTGGGGTTAGGTTTCTTCTTTGAGCACACATTCCTATAATGACCCGGTTGGCCACATTCAAAACAAACACCCGGTCTTGGTGCATTGGGCCCCTTTTGAGCAACGGGGGCAGTATTCCTACAATCGTGGGCCACGTGGCCACTCCTTTGACACATGACGCAAAATTGTTTGCCACATTCACCAAGATGATGTTTGTAGCACTAGTTACAATAAGGCAAGTTTTCGGTATAACTCTTCTTGCCGTCGAAGTTGAAAGGCTTTTTGGTGAAGGTGTTGTTGTTGTAGTTGCTTGATGGAGTGGCTTTCCATTTTCTTTTGTTGCCACTCGATTTATCCTCGACCTTAGGTGCCGGTACTATGATTTTGTCCTCCGTTTCTATCAATTTTCGGGCCATATTCAAAGCTTCTGGATGATTAGTGGGTTTGGATGACATTACTCCGTGTTTGATGCTCTTTGGAAGACCATCCATGTAAAGTTCAACCCTTAAAGACTCGGGGTTCACAAGGTTTGGGCACATCAAGGCTAATTCGGAAAATCGTTGATTATAAGCTGATGTTATGCGAGGTGTATATGAAATAGCTTATATTTTACTAGGAAAAACTATTAAATACGATACAATTTTACACAAGATATTTATTTATTTATAGAATGGGTATACTTAAACCTTGCTACAACACTTATAGGCAGTGTACCTAATCGTACAGTAGTGTAGTTTTTAGTAAGTCCGGTTCGTTCCGCAGGGAAAATCTTTAAACAAAGCTTAACGCTATATTAGTTTAATTTATAAAAATACAAATATATATATAATTAATATTATTATTATAAAAGGGGGTTTTACCGTTTAATGACCGGTTTGTCGATTTTTAAAACTTTAGTCGCAGTTAAAACCTAATGTAAAATATTAAATAAATAAAAGACTTAATTTAAAGCGTAAAGTAAATAACGATATTGAAATTGCGATAAATAAAAATGCGATAAAATAAAATTGCGATAATTAAAAATACGATAATTAAAAGTGCAATTAAATACAATGATAATAAATAAAAGTGCGATAATTAGAAGTGCAATTAAATATAAAATAAAGGAAATTAAATATGAAATAAAATAATTATGCTTATTTAAACTTCCGTAATCATGATGTTTGACGTGTTGATTTTAGTTTTATGCCCATGGGTTAATTGTCCTTTGTCCTGGATTATTTAATATGTCCGTCTGGTTTTTGTCCATAACAGTCCATCAGTCATAAATATAAAGTGCGAGTATCCTCGTCAAATTATTCTTATACCCGAAGTCAAATATTCCAACTAATTGGGGACTTAAACTGTAATAAGGTTTTAATACTTTGTTTAATAATTACACCAGGTTATCGACTGCGTGTAACCCAAGGTTTTAATATTTTGTTATCAATTATGCCAAGTGTCCTTGTACATAATTTCACCCCGGATTTAATAATTCCATAGACTATTAATCCATTCCCGTGTCCGGTTAAATGAACGATTATTGGTACATATAAATATCCCGCCCATCGTGTCCGATCGAGTGTATATGGTTATTTATAGGGACGTCCAATTGTAAATCTTTATATTAAAATTAACAAACTATCATTTAGTTAAACAAATATAAAGCCCATTAATAGCCCATAGTCTAATTTCCACAAGTGTCGTTCTTTTGTCCAAACCCCAATTATGGTACAAAGCCCAATTACCCAATTTTAATAATTAGCCCAACATCATGATTACTTCGGCATTAAATAAGCATAATAATAATTTAGCTACGAGACATTAAATTAAAAAGGTTGAACATAACTTACAATGATTAAAAATAGCGTAGCGTTACACGGACAGAATTTCGACTTACACCCTTACAACATTCGCTAACATACCCTTATTATTAGAATTAAAAATTAAAACTAAAATTAAAATTAATATATATATATATATATATATATATATATATATATATATATATATATATATATATATATATATATATATATATATATATTACGTATGAATGAGGAGAAGAAAAAGATATATAAAACTCGTCGAATTCGCTGGCTTTTATAGGCAGTTTCAGAATTTGGGGCTCCGCGAGTCGCGGTATATTTCCCCTTCAAACTCCGCAAGTCGCGGAGTTTGCTTTTACAGCTCATCCCTTTTTGGATCTTCTTTGCTGACGGTTTTAATATATAAATATAATATATATATAATTTATATAATTAATTATATATTATATTATATTTATATACATAGTTAACTTGTAATTTTTAGTCCGTTGCGTCAAGCATTGAGAGTTGACTCTGGTCCCGGTTCCGGATTTTCGAACGTCCTTGCGTACAATTTAATATCTTGTACTTTGCGTTTTGAATCTTGTACTCTTGTAATTTTTAGACGTTTCTTATCAATAATTGGAACCACTTTGATTGTATTTTGTACTTTTGAGCTTTTTGGTCGTTTGCGTCTTCAATTCGTCGAATCTATCTTTTGTCTTCACCTTTTATTATTTAAACGAATATCACTTGTAAATAGGACAATTGCAACTAAAAGCTTGTCTTTCTTGAGGGATAATGCTATGAAATATATATTCGTTTTTAGCATTATCAAATATTCCCACACTTGAGTGTTGCTTGTCCTCAAGCAATATAGTCTTGAAATACTAGAATCACTTCTTTATTCTTCACACTTTGTACATCAGTTATTTCTTTACGGCGGTATAAACAATGGTAGTAACGATGTGGTTTACAGTCTCACATGACTTATGAAAATTTAGATCCATTAAGGAAATTGGATCTTTATGAAAACATTTGATCTTTTGAAAATTAAATCTAGCTTTTGCCCTAGATAAGTTTTCCGGAATAACCCTTCACCAGTGTTTGCAAATTCTTTTTGTGGGTTTGGCGGGTTTCAGATTTGAAAATTTTAGCTCAAAACTTGTGGTTTTGTGTCACCCACTTGCTAACCTTATATTAGGAAAGCAACACGTCCAGTATACTTGCCCCGTATATTACCTTTCGGTAAACTATCTTCCGGTTGTAAAGAAAAGCGTTGAACAAGCAACTGTTAAAGCAATGTCCCCTGACATGCTTTTAATTATGGTCTATAACGTGTCGGACACAATTACTATCCTTTGTAGGAGCAATAGTAAAGCTCACCCTTATAATTTTTTGGTCTGGCACAAGATCATGTCTTCAACCATGCTATGCAACCACCGTTCTTACGGTTGACACCCGATTTGGTTCAGGTGACCTAATGAATTCCAGGTGAATTTCTAGGATTTTACGTTCAATGGTAATGAACGCATTGAAAATGGGTTTTCAGAAAACAAATCGGTTTTATTTTTGATCAAAATATTTTCTCGTTCAAGCTCGAGTTTAGATATCATCGAATTCCATGAGTTTGTAATTCTCAATCTTTAACGTCAATCTCTAGGATTGAGTAATATCAGTCTTAAAAGCTGATTTTTGATCTTTTAAGGAGATTATCCTTTCTGGGGATCTGATTCATTAGTCTTATCCAGCTAATTTGCACGGTGTCCTCCCCATTTTACAAGACAGATCCTCTCATGGTTAGGATAAGTCTGACCACTTGGCGACCCTGTTTGATGCTGAGGTCCGTGGATTTCCTGCTGATTTTAGTGATGACTTTTCTAGATTTTTCGTCAACCTAAGCTGGTCTGGACGACAACTTCTTGACCTAAATCAAGAAGCGCGTTTCTTTTTCGGAAGACTTTACTTCCTTTTAATGATGGAATTGATTCATCGTGTAGATCCATCTTTCTTATAGTAAATCGGGTAAAACTGTTTAGTTTAGTCCAAAGCAAAAGTATCTTTAATTATTTGTTACAGAAATATGTGACATATGTTTAAAATAACTTGGTAAATTTTCCCACACTTGGCTTTTATTTTCCTTTTTATTGTCCTCTATTCCATTTTAAATGAATTCTAACATTTTGGTTTGTTTTTCAATTTATGTCCTTTCCGAGGTAACAATAATTTCGGTGTTAACACCTAGTTTTATCGTTCATAAATATGTAAAAACATGATTTTGAGTTCATTTAATTGAAAATTTTCAAATATTTTACTAGAATTGAGTAGTCAGTATATAAGACTAGGGCTGTTCTTTATTATCAGAGAGCACTAGATTCTAATACAACTACTGCTTTACTAGTATTTCTAATGGTAACCAAGTGTATAAAGTAAAAATTTTAAAATTCGAAAGAATTTAACCCCTTCCCACACTTAAGATCTTGCAATGCCCTCATTTGTAAGAAATCAGTAACAATTTAAATTATTGATGGTGATTAGCGCAGAAAAAATGATTAAATTTTACCAAAGTTTCCAAACATATTGTTGTTTGTGTTGAATGATAAATGGTGCATATCATTTGTTCATTCCGTCTTGTTGTTACATCACATTTATTTTTTATCTTGTCGTCAAAATTAGTTGCTTTTTGCTGAACTTAATGCCAGTCTTTGAAAATGCGTTGTTTTACCCTGTTGTGTACATAAGATAAACTGCAAACATATATACATATTTTTGAAGTTTGGTATATTACCCCACATTCAAAAATTATTAAAATCTAATAATAAAAGTTAGAAAATTATAAAAACTATTACAATATCAACATAAGTGCTAAATGTAGTAACATTACAAAAATAAAATAAATAAAACTAAATAAACTAGGGTTGATACTGATACCAGTAGGGGTTCCATGCATAACCATATGTGTTATAGAATGCTTCAGCTGGGTTATAAGTAGGATACGGTGGTTGGATCTCTATAGACCAGGGAGGAAATACGGGCTTTGGAGTAGGAATATAGTTTCTACCTATATGTTGGCAATGAGCTATGATGTGGTTTTGATGAACTTGCCAATCTTCAAATGCTCGATGTCTAGCATTTTCATACTCTTGTGAAGCTATAAACCTTTGCATTTCTGTCATTTCATTTCCCCCTCCCACATTACCTGGCTGTTGATTTCTTTCAACCTGTAGATGTCTTCCATTATATTGTACTGCGGCGTTATTTCGCCTCTTCAAAACCTTAGTACCATGATATACATTTAAACCAATTGTATCATGGGGTTCTGGTTCTTCGATTAATAATCCCCCCCGACTTATATCCACATCGAGATACTCAGCAATTAATGTAATAAATATACCACCTCCTATTATACTGTGCGGTCTCATCCCCCTAACCGTAGCTGATAAATAATAACCCACACAATAAGGTATACTTACAGCGCTTTGTGGGTCTCGAATACACATGTGGTAAAATAAATCTTGCTCATTTACCTTTTCCTTATTTTTACCTCGCTGTGTAATCGAGTTCGCTAGAAACCTGTGAATTACTCTTAACTCAGCTCTATCTATATCCAAATTAGAGTAATTTCCCCCTTTAAATCGGTGATGGCTAGTCATTTGACTCCATACACCATGCGTATCAAAATTTTCATCAATCTTCCTACCATTTAATATCAACCCTCAAAAATCGGCAGATGCTAGCTCCTCAGGCGTATATATACATAAGGCCTGAGCCATGTCTAGTAGAGACATGTGGCGCATCGAACCTCCTAACAAAAATCTAATAAAAGTTCGATCGGTTAAAGTAGCTACCCGATCATTTATTTCTATACTACACAATAATTCTTCACACCATACTTTATATACAAGTTTATGCATGTTGAATAATTGTACCTAATCGTTAAAAGTAGAATTACCATACCTCTATGTAAGTAATTCTCTAATCCGTTCGCCTAATCCTACAGCTTCTAACGGTTCCCATTCTATTACCCTAGGTACTTCAACAGCTTTAGAATGAAGAGTGTGCAAGCTCCTTTGATATTTTGGATAATCTATCCAACGTCTGTCTAATCTCAAGTTCGGGTGCAAATCTTCCACGTGCATATCTGAAAATGTCATAACTGGATGAGGTATATCTTGTTTGTAATAGTTATCAACATCCTGTTGTTCCGCATTCTCAGGAGGAGCAATGCGAGCTTGGGATGAAGATTCACCCCTTTCAGTCTGCAAAACACATCAAACACAATTTTTGTGCATCCAAATATGCATTAGTGTCAGCAAAATCATCAATCAAAATAATTACAATGACATGTTCAATTTATATCAAACTTATGCTCATTTTCATATTTTAATCAAATCTACACTTTTTCAAATAAGCATATACGAAAATGTTCGCCAAGTTCATAAGCATTCAACTCAAATAACATGTCAAATTAATCATTATTAGCAATTAAACAAGTTTCAAATGGCATTATCTCTCAAAAATCAAGTTCATGAATTTTAGACTTGAAAAAGTCCACTTTAATTCTCAAAAATCTTGTTTAGGCTCAAAGTTTGTATCATTTAACTACCTAAACATGTTACATTACTTAATTTAGCAATAATTCATGACAAAAATCGGCCATAACCTGTTTATATCAAAAAGCCCCAATTTTGCTCAAGAACACAAACCCTAGATTACTCAAAATTTGAAGTTTAAGGCTTCTAATCATGTTAAATAGCATCAATCTAGGTTATACAAGCATAATACATAAGTAATTTAAGCATAATTACACTAAAAAGCATCAAAATCGAATTGGGTATAAAATTGCTCAAGAACACTAAATTTTCGGATTAAAGGGTGTTTTGGTGTAGAAATTTACCGTTTTCCTTGAGTAATTCCTTGATAGCATTCTTCTCAACATGATTTTGTGAAAGATTTGATGAAAAATGGTGAAAAATTTCGGATTTGTGATGTGTTTGTGTGTTTATTTTCGCAGTAAAATGGGGTGTTTGTGTGTTGACTGATCTGATCGATCCCTTTTATTTTTTTTTTCTGGATTTTGCATTCTCCGCGAGTCGCAGTGAATTTCCCCTTCAAACTCCGTGAGTCGCGGAGTTTTTTTTTTTTTTTAAAAAACCTTAACTTATAAAACAATTAATTAATTAATTTTAAAATTTTGTTTCCCTTGTTATTTAGGACGAGGTCGTTTCGGAACGATATCCTAGTCCGTCCCTCGACAAAATTTTAAAATTTGTCAATTTAAAGCGCGGTTTTAAAAGCAAAGATTTTTTTTTTGGGTTTTTAAATGTTTTTGGCATACTTTAATTCAATAAGATTAAAAATAATGATAATAAAAGTTCTCGTCCCTCCCTTGGGTAGAGCAATTTCAGTTCAAAGACCTAGTCTTCAACTCACGACGAATTTTAAAAATCATATTTTTAACTTAGCGAAATAAAGTAAATTTTTGTTTTTAAATTCACACCAAACTTAAATTTAAAATGCATAAAATTAAAAATTCATATTATTAAAAATTAAAAATTCACACCAAACTTATATTATATTTTTGTTTTTATACATACAAACTTATATTAAAAATATTAATTTTTTAAATATTTACAATTTTAAATATATTAATTTTAAAAATTGCACAATATTAATTTAAGATTTATATATTAATTTTAAAAATATGGTAAAAATAAAATTAAAAATCTTTTTGGCTTTTATCCCACTTTAATCAATCAAATATTATCAAAAATATACGCCCCTTTTTTCGGTAAAGTAATTAGGTTCCATGACCAAATTTAACTCATGACGAATTTTTGAAATATTTTGGGTTGATTGATTAAAGATATTTATACCTTAAGAATAAACGTTAAATTTCGCAGTGATGTAATAAATTTTTGTATGATATCAATAATTTCGGTCGCAAGACCTAATTTCATCGAATACCAATTTAATACTTTATAGCGAACAAATTAGCATTTATTATCAAAAGGTTAAAAATAAAAATAAAAATAAAAAAAAACTGTACAGACTTACCTGTGAAATAGATTTCTTAGTGATATGCTCTAGCCCACTCATAAGATAGTCGGACTAATTGGTTTTCCATGGCTACATAGGCGTAACCTCGAGCATTTAATGTTTTTTCTTCTAAACATATAAACGGTCCATCTCTGCATAAAGTAACAAATTCGGTGTTTGAATAGGTTTGATTATTTGAACATTTACCTTCGTGTGACCATTTTCCGCATTTGTGACA